>NW_010107788.1:119519-164739 GCF_000699245.1 Pterocles gutturalis
TCTGGCCGCTTTCCCAACATCTTACCTTGTTCTGAAGGTCCCTTTTGCTTCCCAGATGATGAAGAGAGACAAGAATACATCCAGTCACTATCAGGTGAAAGGAAGATACTCGGCTCCAGCATTGGCAGATAGAGACTGCTATGAGAAGAAGAACAGAGCTACATCAGTCTCCATTAGTGAAAAGAGGTTTCCTATAATCATTTCATGCATGAACATCGATCTATAGGTGATGAAGAAGTACAGCAGTGGCCTAGTGAATAAGCTGGCCTTAACAAACAGAAGCTCAGCAAGCAATCCCATCAAAAAGTAGACTTAAACAGATGCTTAAGTACAAGAAGTAGGCTCCTACACTCATTCCATGTGTTATACACAGTTTTTTGAGAAACCTATGTCTGAACTAGCATGAGAATTTAGATCATAACACAAACGCAGAGACAATAATGAAGATGCTGATCACATGCGTGTAGTTTGATTGCCGTTTGGATAACCACACCATCACAGTATGAATGAACGAAACAGAGCTGGGCTGTACATGAGGAATTTTGTTTGTCACCAAAAGGTCTCTCAGTTTGCTCCTAACAGCCTAATGGGAAGAAGAAACATGTGGTACCATTGTCAGATAGCTGCACATCTCCTGTTTTTGAAGATCATGAGAAGGGATACACAGGGCACTGTAGAACATCTATGCAGCTCTTACCACTGCAATACCTTGCCTTATGGTGCTCACAGTAAAAATTGTGCTCTGGATGCTCTGCTCTCTTGTATCTTGCAACAAATGTTGGTACACAGGCACACCCATGCTGCCCACTGTTGTGCAGTTTTGCTTAAGAGCTCTTGGCATCTGCCATACAATATGCATGTATGTATGTGTGAATACATGTATACATATATATATGTATACTTCCTACAGCACTCCCTATGAGTTCTTCTCATGATTTCTGTGACATTCCCCTTCTTATTCCCTTCTGCAAACCCTTTTGCTGCATACAGCACAGAAGGGACTTCCGGATATCCCGTTCAGCTGGAACCTTTGGGTGGAGCAACCCTGTTAGCAGTACCTCCTGTTTTCTCTCCTCCTTTAGGCGTAGTCCCATCTCTAGTTATCTACAAGGCTTTATCACTGCTATTCTTAAAACTCTGGCATTGCTCATCTGCAGATGACTTACATACATGCCACTGCTGGCTCCTCAGTGTCCTGCTGCACAACCCTTCTAACCAGAAAGTCAAGCACTGTTTGACCTTACTTCACCACTTTAGGGGCACTAGGAACCAGTGTATTGCTCCTTGGATAAATGTTGGGAGAAGGACAATGCCAGGGAGGAGCCAGCTCCCGAGATACAGAAACTCTTAGTCTGATAGGCACAATCACAGGCAAGATTGTTGCTGGTACCAAGGGACTGAGGTGATCAGAAAATCCAAAGGATGCTTTCTGCATGTCTGACTTTGCAGATTCCCTCTCTTCAGGACTTCCTGCTAGTTTGCTTCAGTTCCCTGCCTGATGTTCTTCATATCTCAAGCTTCCTCAACAAGCCCTCCTTCCATCCTCATGTACTGTTTCTCTACTGAGAATCACAGAAAGGTTGAGGTTGGAAGGGATCTCTCGAGGTCATCTTGTCCAACTTCCCTGCTCAGTCAGGGTCACCTAGAATAGGTTGCCCAGGACTATGTCCATCTGGCTTTTGAATATCTCCAAAATATCTCCAATATCTTCTTTATAGCCACGCTTCAGGTATTTATACACATTGATAAGATCCCCCCTGAGCTGTGTGTGCTCCAGGCTGAACAGTCACAGCTCTCTCAGCCTTTCCTCAGAGAGATGTTCCAGTCCCTTAACCACTTCCATGGCCCTTTGCTGGACACTCCCCAGTATGTCCACATCTCTCTTGCACTGGGGACCCCAGAACTGGACACCGTACTCCAGGTGTGACCTCACCAGTGCTGAGTAGAGGGACGGACCACCTCCCTTTGACCTGCTCTTTCTCTCTCTCCTTCTCTGTTACACACACTCCCTCCTATATAATCTATTTTTTCTTCCATTATCTTTGTGTCTATTTAAATCCTTCTTAAAGATATTTGTAGAAGTAGTGTGCTGTTGAACAACTGACATGCTTTTTGAAGGACAGTAAATTCTTCACAAACCATGTCACCCATCACACACAAAAATTTCATATGCAACAAGTAACCTGATTTCAGGTAACCACTTTTTTTTTTAGGCAATAAAAAGTTAACACAGTGTTACTATGACTCTCCATTACAACCACTAGTAAAAACAACTAGAAACAGAACCATACTCCCAACAGGCTTTTTCACACAAACAATTTCTTCCCCTATTTCTACGTTTGTAGTTCTTCTTCATTGGCTTTACCAAGCAAACAAATAGGTAAAAAGGATGATATAATCTAACCACTTTAACAAATGCAGCTGAAATTTTTTCTCAAAGATACAGACAGATAGAGTCCAGTATGAGAACAGCTGTGTCTTTACCAATGTCCTCTCCAGAACATTGAGTTATGCATTACAGATGTCCACTTCCACAAATGATAACTAGAATTAGAAGCATTTGACTGATTTCTAATGAATGTTGGGAGGTAATACAGATATTATTTCCAAATAATTGTACACTCTACTTTTTATGGTACTACCACTGCAATAGTACCTAGGAGGTTTCTTTCTACTGTCAAATACAGTAGCCCAATGCAAAAACAGTAGCCCATACTACAAGGCATAGAAACAAGACTATGGGAAATGACAGGTGGAAAAGACAAATAAACAGGCAGTAAGACAGCATTTCAGTTGTGCTGTTGTACCAGGCAGAATATATTGATTGCTTAGTCTTACACATATTTTTGGACTAGCAAGCTACTTTAAAAAGCACTATATACTACTTCTGTTATGTCTAAAATATGTAGTACCTGTATTAATTAAAAAGTATTGCACATCAAAAGAATATTATTAATCTCAGTTGGTTAGATATAGTGACATTTAAGCATAAGCTCATAGCATGTATAGCCACAGTCACATGGAAATTTTCTACCTAATTAATCCACAGGTCTTCCAAAGAAGGACTATGATATAAGAAACAGAGTTTAAAAATAATAAACAGAAAAATGGGTTTAAAAAATAAAATACAATTTAAGATCGGATAGATCAAGATTAGATCATAATTAGGCAAAATTGTTTGTGGAGATTAGACATCAATAACAGACCAGGTGTGTACCTAACAGCGAAGCTATGCAGAAGCATTTTGTGTGCTCACACCATGGGAACATTCAGAGTATGTCTAACACAAGATTTGTTTCACAACATAAACCTGAGTAGTTTTAAACATACCGGTAGGGCCTTTCAATGCACCTAGATTGGGCACAATTGTGTAAGAGGATGTACAGATTAAGTATATTTTTTCTGCTGCTGTAAGCAAAGTCTGACGTGGAATGTAGCAGCATAAATTTTACCATTACTTATTTATTTTAAACTGTACCTATAACTAGAATAGACCTAAAAATATTTATATATATATATCTAACCTTAAGAGTGATAGAGATCATACAAATAACCAAACTAAATGTTTAAAACAAAATTTAAAGGAAATATTGTGTCTATGAAACCAATTCACTTTCACAAAAATCTTCAGATTTCTTTCAGAAAGGGTGTTGACTTTTCATTTTTTCTCCATGCCTCTTTTTTTCTTTTTGCTCACTGGATGCAACCAATGAGTTTTGGGTGTTCATCCTTCCCTCTTCTCTTTTTAAGCCAATAGATTTTGAATATTTTGAATATTTTCTCGGTTTGAAAGCTTTAAAAGAAGCCAACAAAAAAAAAAAACAAAACCCTTAGGAAAAAGAGAAACTAATTTTTAAAACTGTAAGAACTGCAAAAAGTTGCAGAATTGGTGTTATAAAATTACTACTCCCTCTTACTACCCTGTAGCTTTTCTTAAATCAGAAAAGGTTTTAAAGAATTCTTAAACATTTTAGAAAGTTCCAGAAGAAGAAAAATAAAATTAAGTGAGGGACAAAGAAAAAAAAGAGAAGAGAAAAAGGGAAAGGATGGAAAATAAGCTCACATACTTTGACAATACTGGCCTTTTTACAAGTGACAAAAAGGAAAATATGAAGGAAACAAGATATCAAAATGCTGAAAACTCCAAGTATTTAGAAAAATGCTTTGTGAAACAGACTTACAAACTGTTCATTATCTACCATTTTAAAAGAAAAACATCTCCAAATTTATATTTGTTTTTCTTCACCAATGTTTTGATCACACTTAAATACCTCTTGCCAGTGTCTTGTGTTCCCTGTCTCTTCTTACAAGGTGAATGGAGATAATTCTTTGCTAAGTGTTGGTTCCATATAAACCTCTGATTTTGGTGGCAAATGAAGGAGAGAAAATGTATAGAAAACAATACTTGATTGTAACAGGCCCTGGTACAGCCCAGGTTTAAAACAAAAGACCATGAACAAACAGGTACAGAGTGGCTGCTGTCAAGAGGTCCTGGAAAGTCATTCGGCAAGTTTCATCTCTGTCTGTTCCCAGGAAGAGCTCTGGTGGAGTTTCTTTGGTCAGTATTAGCTGTCTGGCTACTCAGTTATAGAGAATTTCAGATCAGATATTCCATCTTGGATGAAGAAATTGGTATTTACTCTTTGACGTATATTCAAACAGTAGCAGCAACAAAATAACTTCACTGAAAAATACCAGACCAGTTCTCTGTTAAAAGCACCCAGTCTGTAACAGGGCAGAAATCCATCCTACCGTGATCAGATAACCAGCACCTTGATCCCTAAAGTATCTTTACCAAGGTTGTCATTTACAACTACCGTAAACCTGACCCAAAAACATGCAGACAGCCTTGAGCTACAAGTCTAGCAGTGCTGTAAGATATCCTGCTTCTCCAGATGTGCCCTGTGGCAGAAGCCTGGACAGCAAGTATTCAGAGGCATTAAAGTACAGCTGAGGCAGCATTACCTTGAGAGGCAAACTCTTTGGTTACTCCTAAGAGTTTTCTAAACAGTATTTGGACGCTCAGGAGGTTCCATTTTTAATCCTTTCTTTTGACTGAAGTGTCAAAGGTGCAACCTCCTCAAAGGGTATCTTAGTACCAATCTCATACCACCCTCCAAAACTGGTTGCTATGTCAGTATCTGGGAAAGACCAGGGTTAAGTTCATCATCACTGTAACACCATACAATAATTTAAATATATATCCTTGCAATAACTGGAAGGCACCATCTAGATTAAACCCATGAATTTAACACTGCACAGAGGGTGCTGTGAGCATAACATCAGAGCCAAGGGTGCCATGTGTATCATGGGTTTCCTTTTCATGTGTAAGGTGTGCATATGCACACGTGGTGTGTAAAAATGATGTGAGTGCTCAGCAGCAGATTTAAAAGGAAGTTCGTATCTAGTCTGGATAACCCAGTCTGAATTTTAAGTCATGTGGAAGAAGAATGAATACAATACTTCTAGATACAGTCATAAATTTTAAGAGTGATATTCATACTCCATAGAAAAAATAGATGAGTATGCATTTGCCTGGGAAACACCAGAGGCAAGAGGGAATCTTCCAGACCCTGCACAAGTCCATCCCTGCCTACACCCCCGCTCTTAATTCCTCCTATTCTTCATTTCCATGATTATGCCAGTGCCTCTGGCACCGCTGCTTCCTCGGAAACTCCCTCTGACTCCACTTCCCACCTGCTACTTGTACATGAAACTCCTTCTAGCTCATGGACAGGGAAAGGCAGACACCCTCTTTTCATCCTAATCCCTTCTAAAACATGCACCGCCTTTTACTGAGCTTGCCAATGCAATCAGAAATGGTGCTACACAACTAATAAAAATAATTATCCACCTTTGATGATCATCCAGGACAGTTTTTATGTGTTTTCTCTCCGCATTTACATGCTAAGTCTCATAAGACTGAATTCAATTTTCCCTACTTGCTATGAGCATTTCAAAAAATCGTCTCATCAATAAAAATATCCAAAGCTGAGCACAGAAGGCTTGTTCTCATGTTTAAGTCTAGTCTCACCCATGAAGGATTTTATGCTGTGAAGACTCTATGCAGTGTCACAAGAGAAATTTGCACAAAACCCTTTACTCCAAAAGAATCACAAAGTGCCTTTGAAGTTTAAAGGCACTGAAATAGAGGCTCCAGTTTGCATGAAGGGAAAGTTATTTTTCCATCCTTAAAATCCAGTAGTAAAAGTAGCAACTAAGGCAGAGGTCTGTCTCGGGGTACAAGCAGCCATCACCTCATCGTGTTTTCAGAACCAGCCAGGCAGGAGCCCCAAAAGAGATTTGCCTGCGCAGATGTACATCACCATTGCGACATGAGCGTGTGTTAGTGCCATCTAGCAGCCACCCAAGACACCCACATCACCAAAGACAAACTTTTTTTTTTTTGTCTCCTTGCTTTTGCAGCTCTTAAAACATATCTTGCCTTCCTGTTTTATTTAAAATCTCTTTTTAAATTCAAGATACGATCTTCCACACCTGAGCCAAGTTGGAGTCGACTTCCAAGAGCTGTGAGGCATCAACTCATGAGCTGCAGGTTGTTGTCATTAGTAGCATCCTCATCTCTGTGTTATCTCTTTTGGGGAGTTTTTGAGTCACTCAGGGATGCACACAGCTCCTGAGGACCTAAGCTCCTCCAGGACAGTGTTTTGCAGTGACACACAACTGGCAAAGTTCCTAACACAGCTCCCTCTAGTACTTAAGCGTAAAAGAGCTTCCAAGCTAGAATATAACTCAAACCCAACTTTCACATGCTGTTGGCTAAATCCTGCTTTCCCCACTGACTTTCTTGGCCAAGGTGTAATATATTAATTATGTGCAGAGAAGTTAAAGGAAATGGGAGAAAGAATTATTTTGCATTTTTTTTCTATTATACAGCATGATGTACCATTTTTCCTGGTAAAGAAATTCCTCATTTAACAGCTCACAACTGGGTAAATGTCTGTCCAAGTTATATTGACTCGGTTCAAAGCAGTTTTTTTGTAATTTTATTTATGAGGGAAGAACGTAGCTGAGGAGATTTTTTTACCCCAGCAATAATTAGCTATTGATCAGCCTTTCAGTTAATAAAATATAAAATTGTTTCAAGATCCTGTGTTGTTGTTCCAAATCCTCCTACCAAACAAGCTCTTTTTCATCCGATTACAGATGATCTGTTACAGAATATCTAGGCTGAACTGGAATTCCTTTTATGCTGGATAAGAGAATCAAATTAATCCCATTGGGCTGACAAAATCAACTTTTAAACAAGGCCAATTAACATATCCAATTTTTTTTTTCTGTCTTGCATTCTCTCCTGTCATCTTCAACTAAGTTTTACAAAGGCTGTGGTCTTGTATGGAAAAATCTGGCATCCTTACAAACTGCGAAGAAAATGTGCTGTGATGGTGCCTGCAAGGAACATAGAGTGAAGAGACCTGGTAGAAGAAAAGAGAGGGACAGGGAGAGATGGAGAGAAAATGGGCCACGATTCCCTTGTTGCCAGCAGCGTGGAGGCAACACCTGAGAGGACAGGGAGGTAGCTGTCTGATATGGGACTGCCTCATTGCTCTGTAATATGCCCCTGTACTTTACTCCTGTAAAGTAAGGAGCCAGTTTGTGCAGTCACCAGTGCTGGGATTCCCTGTGAAAAATGTGGCCACATGGTTGGCAAGGGAGGGGTGGAGGATGAAGCAAGAGTTTTGTCAGAATCACTCCTCCACATCTCAGTGTGGGATGTGCCTTCCAAGACACAGAGCTGTCCTCCAAAGTACCAAATGCCCTGAGCTAAAATCAGCCCAATTAAAAAGAGTTGGCAGCTTAATACATGAAACTCTTCTACCAACTGGTATTTACACAGCTGGAATGAAAGATTTAGTGTGAGAGTGTATTCTCTCTTGGAAGAAAAAACAAATTATCCTACCAACGAAATAAACAAACTCAAAACTGCACTCTGTGCAAAGCAAAGTGTCTAGAGAAAACAAGAGGATTTGTACTCATGAAATCAGGACCAGATCCAAACCCATTGACTGCCTTGGCATTTCTGCTTAGGTTTGAATAGGCCAAAAACTGTGTCAAAATCCCTTAAAATGCAGAGTTTAGTGCATTGGCAGATAAATTATTTTAACCAAAAAGCCCACTAGGGCAAGATAATGCTAAATATGAATGTTACTCTTCTGTTTATAATTTTTGCTGTCATCTAGTTACCATAAACAGAAGAACTTTATTACAATTTCAAATCATTATTTATTCAATGTATTATTTATACATGTTCTGAAATCAAATCAAGCTGATTTGTGCCATCTACTGGTAAAACAAGGCTTTCCAAATTCTAAGTACTTTCTGACAGAGCTAGTTTATTTTAAATCTGTTTCAGTTTATTATTTACCCCACACAAATATATTAGTTCATTGCAAGCAATTTCATATATATCCTGTCTAATATAGAAGACTGTTCACATTGTCTGAGGATGATCAATGGCATCATACAGGACAAATTAATTCATGGGCAGCTTTAATTACAGTGACATTATTAAGATTCTATCGAAAAATCTCAAAAGCACATTTTTAAATTCAAGCAGAAAGGTTGGATACTGGATAAAATCTATTTCTTAGCTTGCACTATCTTTTTTGCTTTTGAACTTCAGTGTCCGTATTGTGACAGCTGCAGACATGCTCCCTCCCATCTGAGTCACCAGTTTAGTTTGGAACCACTATTGTGGACCAAGGTGTTCACACCAGAGGCAAGGCTGGGCTGCCCCTTTTGTACAAGGCACTGGTAAGATCTCACACTGGCATATTCTGATCAAACCTTGCTATTCATAGTCCAAAAGACTGAATTCAAACTATGACCAGCTTGCTTAGAAAAGGGCAGCCCTGGAGAATGGAGATGCTCTGACAAGAGAAAAACCCATAGGACCTAGCTTGAATAGTGCAGAGAATGAAGGGACATGATATCTCCTGAGTCAAGGGACTGAAGCGAAGGAGAGAGAAGAGGCTTTTTTCAGCTTCAGGAAAAAAGAACAAATGGGCGTCAGCTGGCCATGAATATATTTAGGTTGGAAATTAGAAGGCTTGTAACCATCAGAAGAAAGAGGTTCTGTGACAGCAAGCCAAGGGGGCAAACAACCTAACTAGTTTTAAGATAGATCTTGGTAACTTAATGAAAGGGATTATGAAACATAGATGTCTTCAACAGTAGAAAACTGGTCTTGATGACCCAGGCAACCCCTTGTCGTTCTCTGTTCCCACATTTCCCAGAATGTTCCTCTGCTTTGACTTCAACATGATGTCCAATTTCTGACAGCAGTAGATTTAGCTGCCTGTCGGGAGGCTCCAAATTACTGAAAAGTTCCGTCAATTCCAAACCCTCTCATTAGTTGGGATATGATTTGGTAGGAGTGGCCAATTGCCTTTTTTCTCTAAATCCTATGTTGCATTTGTCAGATCTGGCTTCTAAAGCTTTTAAACATAGTTTGCATTCATTTTTATTGTAGGCTGCAGGCAACTGGTGAATTAAAAGTGAATTAAGCAAAACCAGCCATTTTTAAGTACAATAGCCAAGGGATCAACTAAGATGTAATTATCTGTCATGTTTAACAAAATCACCACAACACAGAAAAAGGGGGGTGGGAAGTCACTGTGAGTACAATTTGCAATGTGAGTATCTTAGTAAAAGATGATGATTTATTTCTAAATGACCTCATGTTGCTTTTAATGTGGGGTATGCTTCAATACAAATGAGACACTAAAAAGTCTAATAGATCAGAGACATGACCCAGTATCAGCAAACATTGGATAGCTGTTGTTAAATGCCAATGACCTGCTGTTAACAAGGGACTTAGGGGGACTTGGCTGAGCCCCCAAACTTCCAGCTGTAATTCACAGAAACCGCAAACACTGGATGACCTCCGAATAAAGGAAAAAAAGTCCTAAATCTCTCAAACTGAGCACTCAAAATTGTAAGTCCCTTTTGAAAATTCAGTTCTAAAGTAAACATGCAATTAAGTCTATCAGCTGATACCATTAAGAACAACCCTCTGCCTTTCTCTCTCTGGTTGCCATTTCACCCTCCCCAGCTGCTGCTGAGACAATTTGAGTATAACGAAGTAGCAGTGCACTGCTCAGGAAGCGATTTGGAAGTGTGCGTGCCTGTGAGTCCGTGTACAAAGGGCAGAGCTAACGCAACACGTGCAGCTCCCCAGGCGCCTTGCTGGAATTCTGCACCTCCTGCTGCCTGCGATTAAGCACACGGCAAAAGGTTTTTATGAGGATCCTCTGAGAACCATTTAATTTTGTTTTCCTGAAGTAGGAAAATGTCAAAATTCTTGAACTAGTTCATTCAGATGTCCAAGTGAATCATATTTACATCTGAAAAAGTGAAAATACACGAAAGCCACCCTAATACACTTTCAAATTATATTTAGCTGATCTTCCCCTTTTTGGAAGGATTTGCTGTTTGGAAACACTTAGCCTGGCTGGACTCTATTCGACAGCCAGAAAATATTGAAAGAACAATCAATCAAGCATCTCATGAAAACATTCCTCTGGTGTGTCCAGCTGTACTTTCCATATAGAGTGGGATAATTTGGGAAATAAGAAAACTGGCTCTCAAGGAGGTCCTCTGCAGTAACTCTCTGTCGCATGGGTATGTAAACTTACTGCTTACCTGAGTAAAGTGAGTGGGGTCATGAAAGTCCCACTGAGCTCAGTGGGAAAACTACCACAAGCAGAATTTGGATCATAACATTTACCTTTCTGCCCAAAGGTGAACACCCTCCCCACAGCTGCTCGTGGGCAATAAAAAAAATGAACACATTAATGACATCCTCTGGGGAATGCTCCTGAGAAACAATGCAGATGTATCTTTCTCTATTTGATGAATTAATTCTTCCCTCCATTACACAAACTGTAAAAAGCTTCAAAATCTCAGCATTCTTTCCTGCTGGTTTTCTACTTCCAGCCCTTCAGACTCGACAAAGGAGCTGCTTCTGGGAAATATAACATAGGCAACAACCAGGCTGTAAGAGTGCTCCCAAATGGGTTTTCAAAAAGGTTCTGTAACTCTGCCTGTTTTCCTCCATCAACGCAGGTGTAGAGTATGCCATTACACTGTAGCTGTTGATTATATACAGTATGTCCTGCAGAAAGCTATAAACTTTTTGCATTGGGCTATATCATTATCCAAATGACAGCTAAAAATTTCTACTGATGTACTGCTTCTTCAGATGTACTCCCCAGAAAAATCATAGCTTACTATTATTAGTTTGGATTGCTGGCTTACTTACATTTTAGATGGTATCAATCTGAATTGCTGCTTGGGTTTTTTTTAGATGATGGTATGACTAGTTTCTGTCGAGGATCTACGGAATCTTAAAAAAAAAGCCAAACACTTTTATTAAGGAATTAATAAAATCTTTTCTCCACCTTGCTCCACACTTCTCAACATTAAAAAATAAACTAAAATCAAGCAGGTGGGGAAATAAGATTGCACTGCAATGTGCTCAAATTTAAATACAAACACATATGAAACTATTTCAAGACTGAGCCAAATAAGCCATGTGTTTAAGGTTCTGATCCTTCCAATGGCAGCAGGAGATATTCCACTTCCTTAAACAGGTTCATCATTTGAAGTCTAAGAAGATGTTTGATTCCCATCACTACACCCTGCACCTTTCATCACTTGTCTGGTCACTGATTCTCCTCTTTTTCCTCCTTCAGGAATGCTTCTTTCTCTACTAAGCACTCTGTAGCATGATTTTTTATTTGAAAATACCTTTTGGGATGAGATTCTGAAAAATACTTCACCCATTTCATTGTACATTTTATATTAGATTTTATGACATTAACATCCAAACAATGATGTCATTCTCAGCTTAATTTGATTTTTCTTCCACAGCTTAGATGTTGCTGATATTGGGTGGTTTTCTTGGTCTTCAGTACTACAGTAACCTAGAAGATTGATTGTGCCATTTGCAAAATGGGTTGTGCTAGGGATACTTGCATGTATGTAGATCTCATGATTTGCAAAATCAATAAAAGAAATGTACAGCTGTGATCCTCCTATATTTTGAATGTAATAATTTTAACTTAAGACAGCTAATTGCTAGTTAATACATATTTAAACCATTAGTTTCACTCCCATGCTGTGATCACAGTAACTGCAGCTTCCCACTTTGTGTCTTGCTTGCTTTTCTTACTTCCATGGAATTGCAAAACCTGGCAAAAGTGTGTGGGTTTTTTTCCTTTTCGATTGTGAAAGAAACTCAAGAAGTTGTATTTTCCAGATAGTTTTCTGATGTCTCAGATGGTAACTTTGCATTTCTTTATTTCCCTACTAAATCAGTTTTTACCACTAATTCAATAACATTACTTTTCATTTCAGATATTAAGACCCTGTAATCTTAGGGTGTGGGCAAAGGATCAAAAGCAGCTGGGTTATCCCAGTTTAAAAATTTACCACTCAGCTACACTACCAGATCTTGTGCTCCCAATCCTTTGCAAATGTGACAAAAAATATGGTAGCTTAAATCTCATCAACAGCAATTCTGGATACTTCCTTTTGCCGCTCTGTGTCTTAAAACCAAAACAAAACTCAGATTCTGGAAAATCACAAAATGAGAGCATAAACTACAGAGAGAGTGCTGCAATGATAAAAACAGGCTAAACTATTCAGCAGCAGAAATATGGTGGGATATGCCTACACAGAGCATCCACTTCTTTCCAGGGGACACAAACTTCCTAACTCAAGGGAAGCACCCTTCCACATGATATACATTCTGAGCCTTTGCCACTATAGTTGTTTAGTGCATCCACAATCCTGTTTCAAAAAGAAAAAAACATTTTGGTGCCCCAATGCTGAGCACATCATAGGTGCTAATGGATTTAGGAATATTGTTAAATATCCACTACATAATCTCAGTATTCCAGCAGGGAATTTTGAAGATAGGTTCATGGATAAGCCCCTCTTTCATCATTTATTTAATTTAGACAATATCAGAACATTTCTGCATGCAGGGGAAAAACACTCTAAATAACAGCCCCACAGACACAGGTTAAAAATTTCCTTAAGCACATTCCACCTAACAGGGACAGTCTGTACTTGTGAGTACATGAAGCAGCTGTTTTATGTGTATGTGAAGCAATAGTGACTGTGAATGAGTGGAGGGCAATGGATTCCTGTCAATGAGAGCTTTGCTTCATGGCAGCTTCTATCCATGGACCTGAAAGCTATGAAATTCTGCAGCCTTACATATTCTCAAACCAGGACTTAAATGGGCAGAAACCCAGCTGGAGTGTGAAGATGTGGTGAGGCTGTTCACCACATGGAGCAGCTGAACTTGACAAAGCAAGGGCCCCGCTTCCAAATTCGTATTGATTCAAATAATCGCATTGGGCCGAATGGACCTACTGAAGAGGTGAGTCAAAACTTCCGGATCAGGCTCCAGATAATTAATTTCCAGTAATTTGGCTTGGCAGGCACTGCTGATCTCCAGCCAAATACACAAGCAGCAGCAATTCATCAGGGGGAAAAAAAAGGCTAAGATTCCTAATTACCCAGAGAAAGTGCTTTTATGCCGAGATTGCAGATTTACATAATGTTCAGTCAGCACCAAAGTAGAAAGCGCTGGTACTGCAGTGTGCTATTTAGAGTGGTATGCTGAGCTGCAGCCACCTCCCCCTGTAGCCACAGTATCTGCACAGTGTTTGCAGTCACCAGTTCAAAGCACGTAAGGCCACACAGCACTCCCGTCTAGACAGGCTGCAAAACCAGATACAGCTGGGAGCTTGATGACTGGGCTCTCTTCAGTGTGTTTCACCACTAGAGAAATCTTGCTGCTGTATACATCTGCTCCTTTGTAAGGAATGAAACTTAGCACCTCACAAAAGTATAGTCTATTTGAGTAAAAATATTTCAGTGATGATACTGGTATCCTCATACAGGCCAGCAAAAAAAGATGGTGGTAAGGAAGATAAAATGAGAATCCAAAGCTTATGCAGGAGACTAACAGCTCCAAATGGAGGGGTTTCATTGACAGCATCGTGTTAAATAACATCACATTAAACAAGGACTTGCTACAGCGCTGAACTCGTACATTGGTGGATGGAATATATGACAGATCTGTTTTCCACCTGCAACATGTCTAAAACTCACAAAAAGACGATGGAGAATTGTCTTTGTTTCTACTAAGTGCATGTGAAAAGTCAACAGCAGGAATATATGAACTGTAAAAATGCTGTCATGTTGTTGCATTATTTGCCCTCATTCACCTTGAATTCTGCATTTGAAAGATACAGTAATTTCCATCTGAACAACTGATTTTAAGGAAAGCTGGCTTTTTCTACTTATTTCCTGTTTCTCCCATATGTACATGCATTTGGAGACCACACATGGTCCTTTTTTCCAGCATATGGACAAAATTTAAAGAAAAAATAAAAGTTTCCATCTATTGCTATTGATATGTTAAATCCGATAACATTTGATGGGACTTTGGGGCAAAATTCTGCTCATAGTTTCACCAAAGAAGTTACTTCTACCTTCAGAGAAGTTATGGAAATATAACCTGGCGCAAACTTTGTCACAGAGGTTAGCACTGAAACTCTGTTTGAAAGGAGTCTTTTCCTGAGCATTCAAACCCTTATGGTTTCTGGAAGAACTTGTACAGTTGTCAGAAATATGACACAGAAGGTACCTGCCATGGTTTAAGACACAGTACAGCAGGTTTTTAATGAGAGTGTCCGTCAGTATGCTATGGTCAACAGAGAGTATGCAAAATTTGTTACCTGTCATCCTCATCTTCTTCGTTCTTAAAAAATCTAATACCAGAAAACAGAGGGAACACTGCTCTGCCCAAAGACAAGTTTATTCCAGCCATTAGGAATGCCTGCCTAATACAGATTTTCTGCCTCCACAGCATTTCCACCTTCCCTTATATATATAACTTAGGGTTCTTTCCATTAAGTCACAGAAATATTTTGAGGTTTAATTCACATATGTTTCTAAGGAGCAGACAGCCATGGAGAGACTGTCTTGTTTAATGACAAATAAAAGCACAGAGCGGAGCAGTGACTGCCAGCAGGAAATGAAAGTTGACAGATTTGTACAAATGTCAGCACTTAGAAGAGGTGGGCAGTTAGTTTTGCATTTGTATTCCCTGTGCCAAGAAGTGGAGGGCAAAGTTTCACATGTGAAAGTGTATGAAATGCACATCTTGCTAGGCAGGTGCAGTGCCATCAGGCTCAATTCTGTCAGCACTGGCTAGAAAAAAAAAGAATATCTCTTGGCATGCCTGGTACACCTCCTCTAGTCATTGCTAGCTACGCTAACGGTCATGGGAAACATCTGGATTGCTACTGCAGAAGTACAAGAAGAGGTGAAGGACCATACTGATGTCTCAAGCCAGTACCCAAAAGAAGCCAGCATCTAGCCCATCATCTGCCCATATCCTAACCAAACAAGAATGGGACACAGGATGTGAATTCTGGAGAACACAGAGCTTTTACAGATGCACAACAAAAAGACGGTGTACAAGTGAAAAATGGAAGGGTAAAGGAAGCATGGATTTCTGGCACATAAACTTTTTCTTTCAACTGTAAGTCGATCTAGATGCATTGAGAGATTTATGTGGGGTTTGGAACCAAATAGATAAATATAAAGCAAATGAGCATTTGCAGAACTGAAAGGTAGGTCAAAAGAAATTGCTTCCAGAGAAATATGTAGATCAGAGGCCCATCAGCAGCCTTCCTGCATTAGAGATCCGGAGGCTACTTAGTAGCTGCCAACAAAATGGTTGGTGGGAGTTTGCCAAAGAGAGCCACATGCTGTTGCTGGAAAAAATCTTTCACAACTGAGCTTGGCATACATGTCTGCGACTGCCAGGGAGCAAGTGAGACTAGCTAAACTGCACACTTGTCATTGACCACAATTAGCATGAATATACTTAAAATTAGGAATGCGAATGCAAGCTACCAGCAGCCCTGCACTTCATCTGTATGCACCTCAGTCTGTGGTTTAAGCACTGTCAGGGTAACACCGAAGGAAATGAACTGAGAGATACACAGCAAACTGGAACTCAGGCCAATAAGCGAGGTGACACAACAGTGCCAACCCCCATCCCCCCTCTTTTGAGAAACATATGGTCTATGTTTCAGCTGGCAACTGGCAAAGAGTGATAAGGACATGCAATCATTACTGTATGAGAACAGAACATTTTCTCTGCCAGTACCTAAATAGGACACTGACTGATAACTCGGACTTGGAGCCTCTGGTCATTGCGGGCTTCCACAGACACAGACGTGTTTTCAGAGATGAGCGTGTGTCAGCCGTCATCCAGAGACCCAAGCCTCATTCTTAGTGAAGGGGCAGCCAGAGTGCAGATGTCAGCAGGGGTTCCAGACATGGACAGAGAAATGCTTTTTTTTCATTATATGAGATTAGGATGAAGAGCTAATTCTAGGCAGTTGAAAGATTGCTGTCTCACCGATATATAAACAACCTCCTGAACTATGCAATAGTTTGAAATAACTCATTTTTAAATGTCTGAAATACCAAGAATATTTTACATCCTGCAATTTTACAGCTTTGGTACTATTTGAAAGAACTGTCTCCACAGCTGACACAGGTGATATTCCTGTAGCAGCTGCTCTGTTCACATTTCCTAACATGGGTGTAAATAAGCGTATCCAAAATACTTTTAAAATAACACAATAGCTTCAGCTGTAATGAAGACTTGTAACCTGCTCCCTGGATACAGAGTTTTAATGGGAATCTTATGATACAGATATTGCCCTAGACTTAAAATCCTTGAGATACACATACTCAATCGTAGGTTATTTAAACGGAAGAACAGACGACCGTAGATTAGGTCACTGGGCAAAAAAATCAAAACAAAGACCATCTATTTGAGGTGTATATACAACATTTTCAAATGAACTTAATATGGAAAATCTTTTTGGTTCTGTCTCACAGGCAAAGCAAATTGAAAATCTAACAGGATATTCCATTTCTTACACTTATCATGATCCTTTGCACACCGAAAAGCTAGAATACGGTACTTTCTCTGCCTAGACAGAATAACTTCCACTATTACTAAGAGGAAACAATCGTTTCCGGTTCCCATCTCAAGAACATCAATCTCCAAAACCTTTCTCCAAAACAAATTATTCATGCATGACATTCAATCAGCAGTACCCATTTTTCTTGCAGAATGTTCCAGGCATGGCTTCCAGGTCCCAGCTACCCCCTTTCTGCTGGAAAAAGATGAAGTCTCTTTTACCTTTTGGAAAGAAATTGCTTCAGAATAGGTTAGTAAATTCTGGAAACAATCTCAAAAGAATCCTGAATGTTCTTTCCCTGTTCTTTTGATTGTACTCACAAAGGAGTGCCAAGTCCTCACTCAGAAGTTGCTAAAGAATGCTCTCAAAGAAGGTCATAAGCAACCATTCCAGGAACCGTATGAGCACAGATCCAAGTATATTATAATACTTCTAAATAATGAAATTACTGTCATTCGTCCTTACCCATGTTCTCACTTAAAAACCATCATAACAACCAAGATTCGGGGGGTTCCTGGCCTTAATCCTGGATGTCTCTAAAAACTAGCTTCATTTCAGCTGATTTCTATTAACAGTTATTTTAAATTATTACCATGAAATGAGGTGCCAAATGGATACCAGAAGATGCTTGAGTACAATTATATACCTCATAATCCACATGTTTTACTAAGCTTGCTGAAGGTTGGAAAGTAGATATGAAAATGAGCCCATATTTTTTCTTTCAAAGTTTCCAGGGCCTTTCTTCTTCTAACTGAGCAGATACTACCACTAAAATATTTCTGCTGTAATATTTAATATAAAGGAGGACAAATACACAAGAAACAGTGGAATTTGGTTAAAACCACAAATGGTAAAGGCCAGTCACAGTACAATAGGCAATGGCTTCTAGTCATCGTCATACGGAAGGAAGCATTCACACTGATGACCTCACTCTGAATTAAAATAACCAGATCTATGAAATGCAACTTTGTGTTCTCTTAAACATGCTGTCCTCATCTGGAGCATGCTAGGCTGACTTAATTGCCTGGCTGAGGAATTCAGTGTGATGTTTTGCAGACCCATGCAAAGGGACTTTCTCCCCCATAAGCACTTCTATGGCTGAATTACAAAAATCAAGCAAAGACCCTTCTCAGCAAAGCACTTGCATACGTGCTCTAGTACTACTGATACTAGTAGGATGTAACTTTCTGCTTATACCTTTGCTGTTAGTCTAATCTAGTAAGATTTCAAAGTAAACACAAGAATGGAATGTGGAGAGAAAAAAAAACATTGCATCAATGATTACAGATCTTTAAATCCTTAAAATGCAAAATATAAGAGTGGTAATAACTGCATTTTTCATCTTTAAAGCATCTCATAATGCCAAAATTTTTAGCTGCTGAAACATCAGGTATAGCAGACAAAACCAATATTATTGATCACTTAATGTAGAAGAAAGAGCTGAAAGCAATTTGACTCACTAAGTTATTTTGGCAAACCACGACTAGAATTCAGGAGCTTCCAAGACCATACACAGAACCGCAGCCTATGGCAGTTATTTAGGCTCCTCTGTTTTGGTGCTTGTTTGCAGAGTAGCTAATTAGAACAGTAGGAAAATATAATACACATAAGCTGTGATACCTTTCTTTCTTTCTAGACCAAGCAACATATCCTACTTGGCACAAAAGAAAAGAGGAGAAACAACGGTGGGCTATTACATGATGATTTGGGGCAATTTCTCACAAAACGTCTTAAGTTTCATTGTTACTTGAAACAACATTAGCCCAGACAATAAACTTTATTAAACATAAGTAATGGGGCAAAAAGAAGTGAGGTGAAATTCAAAACAAGATAGACTTGAGCAATTCCATGTGGCAGAATGAGTATGGTAAGAGCTGTACCTATCTGACAAAAAAACAAACTAATAAGATTATTTACAAATTGCAAGATTAATATTATAAAAATATGCTAAACCCTTTCAGAGGAACTCTACAATTAAATCACCCACATAAAAAGGAAATTCAAACAGAATTTCTGTCACTTACCAAGTGTATTATGCAAATTGCTAGGCACTTCGTAGGCATAATAAGTTCACAGCTGCCTTAAATTGATCTACCTGCAGGCTACTGCAAAAGGGTCAGTCCCACCCTTTTCAGCAGGTCCTGTAGCAGTCCCAGCCCTTGCTTTGTTTTAGTCTTAGCAATTATTCAGTTTCATTGCACATCAGATCATCTCACTGATCTGATTTAAAACACTTCTTCTTAGTTTTCGGTTAAATTTCAGCTAGGTGAGCAACTTCTACCATGGCCTCATGAGTGCTAGAACCGATGTGACTGAAGAGGCAGGAACACACAGCCAGGGCAAAGCCAGGCATGCACACAGCAGGCAGCCTGGCCTTACATCAGCCTAAGCTATTTATGAAACCCTGTGAGTGTATGAAAGCAATGTGCTTACAATGAGAGGACAGACAGATGTGAAATCAGGAAGATTAATTCAAAAACAGTCTTAATTGATCTTAATAGCTTCCGAGTAAATATATTTTATGCCACTGAAATATTGATGAGTGTTTTCCTATTACTATAGTATAGTAGCTTTGGAACTGAGTCAAGGTGTTCAAACATTTGGTTGCTTTACACAAGAGCAGGCTCCTTGAAGTCCCGTTGATGTACTTATATAAGCCACCTCCCCGCTCTACCTGCCCTAATTTTCATTTCTTCACACAGCCTTGCAAAATCATTATTAAAGTACTACTTATTTAAGATGAAGCAGAAATTATTTTCTAATGAGACATTCACCACAATAACCAGCCACCTTCTGCTGAGAAAGGCTTTCACCTCAGAGACAAAGCTATTGCAATTTGGAACAGCTGGCTTTAAGAAGATTTGGGTTTCCTAAGTTATTTAATATATTACTTACAGTTCATGTAAGACCTGACCCACTAAGTAGAAGAGATCATAATTTTATGTATGTCAACAGTAAAGCGAAAACATAAAAAGGGTTAAGCACTATTCCAAAGGGAAAGCTTTGGTAAATACTTACACAAAAAGACCATTAAATCAAGATCAACTTCATGTATAAGTCTGAACAAAAAAGGAAACAAGTCCAGAAGAGAACAAGATATTGGAAAAAAAAAAAAAAAAAAAAAAAAAGATGATGATCAGTGGAAGACCTGCCAACAACAAACAACATCTGAGTCATTAGCAACAAGTCACTGTACCTTGCGTCACTGAGATCCAGCTAGATGGCATTTCAAGCCTTGTACTAACCAACCTATTCTCCACCCCACACAGGCAGTACAAGCCATCTCCCAACACAGTCTCTTCCACAAACATCACATTTGAAAAGATATGTAAGACATATCTTACGTAAGACAAATACCACTGGATTCCTTTACTTAACAACAGAAACAAATCTAATGTAAAGTGACTTTAAGTTATAGACAAACATAAAATAAAGAATTTAAAGGTGAGGTCAACGGCGGATACTCCAGAAAGATCTGCCATTCCAGGCAAGTTCAACATACACATTATCAAAGACAGATGTCTAAACTCAAAAATTCACTTATTTCCCTCTTACTTTCAGAAGCCACCTCTAGTCAAGTTCATCAAGCCTTTCACATTTGAGTCTTTTGCCAATGCTACATCTCAAACGCAGTCTTTCATAGGCCTTTAAAACATTAAGATGATAGAGACTAAACGACAGAAATGTTAGGTGAGAAAGGACCACAGGAGATCTATTTTAACTCCCAGCTCTGAAAAGGGAGTAAGTAAACTTAGACTATCCCTGACACTCATCTGTTCTTAAAAAAACTGCTAATGATGGGATTTCCACAACCCACAAAATCTCACCTGTCCCACTGATAAAATATCCCACAAAAGGAATTTTCTAGTATTTAATCTGGATGTCCTGTGTCCATTTCAACTGATTACCTTTGGCCCTATCTCAGACAATACTGGTAGCAGTTTACTGTTGGCCTTCTTGTCATAATATTTAAGAATTACGTTGTCTTTCATAATTGTTCTCTTAGATTTGCATAGGGTAGGATTTTAGATTAGATTTTTCATTTATGTTATTTTCACCTCCAGGCACCCTAACTTTTTTCCAGTCATTCTCAAAGAATGATGTTCCACATTGGACAGTGCTCCAGGTGAGGTCTCACCAATGTCAAATTAGGAAAATATTTCTTATTCTTACATATGCCTTTCAGCTACATGTATTCCAGAATTGCTTTTGGTCGTTTTGCAAAAACATCACACACTTCACTTAAACTTAAGCTGTGAAGCAATGATCCCAACATCCCTTCTGTTTGTCAGTGCATCAGCTTCATCCTGGTGAAACTGTGATCTTTCTTTCTGTTGCAGGAAGAGACTGCATTAATAGATAGCATTAATAGATGATAGGAATCATCTCCTGTCCAGCAAGAAACATTCAAGAACCTAATTCAAATAAAGACTTGTGGACTCTCACTTTTTAAAGCTCATTTCAAGGAAAGCAAAACACTACAGAGATGACAAAGTGCAGGACACTCACTCTTAAGTCAATTTAGAGGCCAAAAATACAGAATCCGCACACCAAAGAGTTGATAATCTGGTAAATCATTATTATTGTGCATTAGCTACACAAACTGGGCCTCAAATCCTCCCCTCCTCCTCATCACCCCCATAGGTGCATGCCAGCTGAAGACAAACTATTGTATTCAAGTGCTAATGGCAGAGAAAAAGAGCTGACAGGCACAATAAAATACAATTATTTCCTGAAAATGTGTAATTTACCTTGCATCGCAAACCAAGGAAAATATCCCATCAGCCTTCAATGAAGCTGTTAAGCACTCTGTCCACAAAACTTTCAAGAAGATATGCACCTAATAGATCACAACTGTTTATGCAGTTGAATGTAGCAGTATGAAGAAGTCATGATGAAAGCACTGTGAACCCATCCCATGGCCTTCTTCACCTAAAAAAACAAAGTAAGGAGTCTAGTGCTAGTCAGGTCTTGAAACAGCCAACAAGTCTGTCAGAAGAGACTTTTCATCATCCTTCAAATGTACAATAGCCAAAGAAATGCAGAAGAAAGCATTCCTTATATGACAGTCCAAACCTTTCATTCCTGAGCAAGCTCTTATGAAAGCTAGCCCTAGACCATATTCAGAATCACTAAAATTAGATTATATACCAGACAGGGCACAATCTGTATGCAAGGCCAAGAAATAAAAACGACATTTTAGTGACAACGAGGTTTTATGTCTTCCTATAAAGTCACACAGGATTCAATATCTATAGTTCAATGTAAAATACTACTCAAATACCTGAGAAAGACCAGCAGTCCAGGTAGTCCTCTTAGAGTGAATGGATTTCTCAAGTCTGAAGACACCTAATAATAAATGTCAATAAGCAGTGAATTCACCATTACAGCCATTACTTCCGAGGTCACATGAGCTGACTGTCTTCCCAGTTCTCTGTATTTGGTATGAAACAAAATGGTCATTTGGAAGTTCCAACTGCATGAAATGCTACAGGACATCATATGAACAGCACAATCTACCATAAGAACATCACACCCATCCTCTCTTCACTAGCTACATTAGTTTACTGTACCAAAGTTCAAAGTCTCCATCTTTTACCTTTTGCCAGTTTTAATATGCACATGTAACATTCTCTGAAATAAAAACATATATTCTTTGTATTTGGATTTTTTTATGCTTACAGTTTTATAAATTCAAAGTGACTCTTTGAGAAAGGAGCTTTGTCTTACTGCACACAATTTAACTAAACTGCGGACAAGAAGTAAGAAAGATGCTATTTTGCACAAGGAATGGCACAAAGTAGACAGTCTTTATAGGCAAGTACAGCAAGGTCACATCCTAGATACATTCAACATTCAGCTCAAAGGATCCTGCAGAACAGGCAGGAGAAAAGCAAAAGGACAAAGAGACACAAGCCTGGAAATTTAAAAGAGGGCAAAAATCCAAGCAATAAACTTGAACCTGGAAAACCTATGAAAAGAGCTGGAAAAGTCTGGGATTGCTCTATCTTTGAAAATGAACAGGCAAAAGCATTATAAAGTATCAGATACTCAGGGGCTTTGTGTCACATTTTGTAATACAGGAAAAATATTTTGATAAAATAAACAAATATTTTTAAAAAGATCCCAACAAACTGAAAATTGGAACATTCAAATATAGTACAAGGCAATACTTTGGTATACAATGACTAGTTTGGGAACTCTTTCCTACAGAAGGATAATGAAACTGAGGAGTTAGATGAAAAAGCAGCTAGGTATTTATGTAGGTAGCAAGAGTTCCCTAACATAATACTGAAAAACTGTGTGGAGAGCATATCAGACAATGTGCATCAGGCTTTAAGCCATATCTTAAGTGCTAGTAGATAAAATTAAGTCTAGTGACAAGGCAGACAGTGCCATTTCTGCCCACCGCAGGGTGTTCCCCTTGTTCTCTGAAACATCTGGAACTCACTGCTCTCAGATCCGTCCCCCTGGACCTAAAGCCAGACCCAGTATGGCAGCTCCTAAAATCATGAACAGACAGATTAATAAAACTGCAATGCCAAGTTACAAACATGTTTAATTCACATTTGCAAAAAAGGAACACCTCAAGAAGATTTTACTTGTGAAGGGTAGCTGACCTTCCTTCTGATTGTGTTCAGAGAGCATCCTCCTATGTATTTCTCTCCAATATTGCAACTCTTGAAAGGCTCCCTTCTATCTAACTCAAGGTGATTTTCTGGTATTGCAGATAGTCACCAAAACACTGAGATATATTTATACTAGGAAAGCACTTTAATTGAGGGTCAAAACATTGAGTTCCCCAATCCACTACAGGCTCTATCTGAGCAAATCAAAGGCAGCTTGCCCCAAAAAGTCTTTGCAACAAAACATGCAACTCTTGGTTAATTTTGAGGATGGTTTTGATGGAAAATAAGTATTGGAAGAGGGAGGGGGAAATGTACTGTTATTAAAACTTAGTAGATTAATAAAAAACATTCTGTTTATTAAAAAATAATTATAAAGTTTATTTTTTTTAAAAAAGTTATATTGGATATAGCGTGTATTGTTTACAATTCATTCTCATCCATATGAAGTTCATTTCCAAATTCACTTTGATACTATGTCTGAACTAGAAAGAGCAGAGGTTAAATAGGAATGAAACAGGAAATGGAACAACAAATAAAAGCTATGAAACAAAACCCTATGTTTTCTGTAATCTGGTCACTAATGGCTTAATGCAGCAGGAACACTACACATGGGGGGGCTGTGGAAGGCAGCAGACTGTGTGTATCCGACTCCTGTGCCCTGCCAACCTGCTCACCAGAAAGCTGGCTGGGGTCCAAAGGTCTAACTAGGAAATAGAAAAATGCGGTTCTAAAAAACCAACCCTTTCAAGCTCCCTGATCCACGTTGCTGAGTTCTTCTTTTGGCTATCTTTTTTCTTTTTTTTTTTTTTTTCTTCTGGTGCAGAAACAGCTGCAGAAACATTCTTTTTTAATACTTCAGAAGTTTACCCCCAAACTGGATTAGAAATGACATATCTGCTTAATCTTGGACCAGAAAGCGTAGAGCAGATTCTTTATAGACATTTCTGGCTACAGCTCATGCCCCATACAAGCACACAATGCTCATACATGGTCTCCTGGCTGCCTTTACATATAACCATCTGTTAGGCAGAATCACCCATTCACTATCAGTTCCAGCCTGTTTCACAATAGTTTCGGACCCAAGTGAATGCTGGCTGAGAGATGCAATTGTGCTGCTGCCACTTGCAGGAAATATCTTTTGCCTGACTGTAATGCCAATCGCACTGATCTCACATATTTCTGTAGATTTTTATCCCACATAACAGAACTTATAGCTAAAATGAGCAGTGAGTGGATAATGGGAAAAGTGCTTGATAGGCATTTGTAGCTCTGGTGTTTTGTAGTAGAAACTGCTTACTAATCTGAGGAAATCAGGCAAAGGCTGACTGATGGGCAGTGATACTCAGCTAATCCCACCTTGAGCAACATTATATTTTAAGTTCAAATATTTCAATCTCACATGGCTATAAGAAACACGAGAATAAGCCATGAGCTGTGTGACTGTTGACATAAGACCTCAAAATAGAGGTTGCACGCACGTATAGGATGGAGCCTTGTTAATGAAGGCATAGGAAATACAAATCAAAACTAAATGACCCAGGTGAGACCCATAATTACATTTTAGGCAAACTTGAGAGCAAATCTGTGAACAAGACTAGTGTTTCCATTCTTTGAAAGACAGGCATATGTAACTCAAAATTTGACAGTGATGCTAAAAAACTTCTCATAGTTAACATTTATGTCTTCACTAAAGTTTTCCCTTCAAGTGGTTTCTTAAACAAGTACAGATGCCTGATAAACATAAACCAGACCCTTCCATAGGATAAAAAGTGAAAGATTTTTTATCATTTCTCTGGGAGAGATCATTCTTCCCTAGTTTTGGTAAGGCAAAACTTGTAGAGTAAGGTAATACCTTAATTAGACCAAGTGGTATAGCTGGAAAAAATGGTTATGCTTTCAGCACAACTGCTGAGCACTTTCACGATCTGCCTGTAGCACATGCTGATAGCCACCAGCTGAGGTTACACTAACTTTTTTTGCAGAAACCTCTGATTTTGGAGGCTCACTCTTGCCAGGGGTTGCCCAAATTTGCAAAAGTATTTGGGCATATGTCTGAAAACTCAGAGCCCGTTATGCATGGAAGTCCTACTATCTTAAAAAGAAAAAAAAAATAGTTAAGTAGGTGTTCAAGGTAGCAACTACACTCAGATAACTGATTCTGACAGAAGCCAGAGATCCAAGATGCTCCGTCAGTCTATTTTGTTCTTACAGCAATCTCAACTGCCTGCAAATCCTGTCTTCACAGCAGGCAATGGCAGAATCCTCTAATGGGACATTTCATCCATGACTTTGTCCTATCCACGCCCTAGGACATCCTTCCTGCCCAGTATCTATTCTGTTACATCTTTTGCAAGACCATAATGGGAAATACAGAGAACAAACTTGAGGTTCTCTTCCCAGTCATCTCCAAGCCTGACTTCAATGAGCTCCTACCCATGAAAAGTATGAGTGATCAAGCCCAGCCTTCAGGCCACTCTTGAAAGACAGTGAAGACATAGCTGTTAACATTTTGCTGGACTGGAGCCAAGGTGTTCAATACTTTGCAGGAATAACCAGGCCCTGAACCAAATTAGAAAATTACCCTGAACTCAAAAAAACCCAGACTTCCTAATGTGTCTTAAAAAATGGACTGTTCTTTAGGTTATTTGGTGACATGGAAGTCAGTACTGTCATGTCTGATGTCAGAACAGTCTTAAGTCATGCCAGTTAAACAGTAGAAGCTTACTCAGCTTCTCAGCTGCCAAAACTCAGATTATTTTTTTTATTGAACACAACTTTACATCTTTCAGTTGAACACGCTAATAAGCATCCACTCCAATTAATTACAAAAATGTTAAATTCCTAATTGCATACATCAGCTTGACGTTAATTTTTATTGGAGTTTTTCCTCATCTACAATATAGTCAGTTTATTCATCTGCACATCTGAAAGAACTGCACATTTCAGAGTTTGTCATCTGACTTGTTGTAAACTTCTAATTTGGCACCAAATGCAATGACCATGTTGATTAGAGCAACCATATGACATGGGGATGGAATTGCTGTCAACTCATTACAAAAATATATAAGGCCTCACTTTTAATTACTCACTTAGTAACAGATTAGTTCTTATTGCCTGCCAACAGCATGACCTCTCTCTCTTTCAAGGTCAACATAAATCAAAAGAAATCAGATGAGCTTGAACTTGTCGTTTATTCACTTCTAGCCCTTTCATAAGAAAATCTGTTTAACAAAAAAAGCAAGTCTCTGTTCAATAAAGAGACCATTATTAGGGCTAAAGAGCCAAATTTCCTGTTGTGTTTTTTTTTCTGAATAGCCTCAAGTAATATTCCAGGAAAAAGGCCATGATACTGTTTTCTTTGTGGAATAAAAAGAAAATCAGCATTAGAAACATGAGATTGCTTACAGGTTTCAAATACCAGTACGAATAAGGGTTTCCTGGTTCCATGTTTTAAGGATTAGCGGTATTAAGCACTACAAAATGACATTTGTCATGTTTACTTTAGCTGTCTTGATCTGACAAACCTCTTCAAGCCTTATAAATAGTGGTTGAATATGACTGTTTTCTGAGATTGCTGTTGAAGACTGCAAAAAATATATAAAATGCATAATTTCAAGAAAAATCCTAAATAAATAAAAACTCTTAAATACAATGAAATGGTACTGCTTTGATGATTAATTATGACTTTGGGATATGAAGGACTGGGCTGCATCTGTCTGCGTCAGTAAAAGTTGCTTCAAGGTTTTGCTGTTGCTTGGATGTTCTAGCACCTAGATTTTCATTAATTATGAAATTATCTTTGTGGGCCTTCTGGTCACAAAGAATGTGTTTTACTGGCTATGTAGCACAGACTTCTTTTACAAAGAGCTGTGTATTTATTGAAGTGCCCAGCCAGTTCAGATGGGGGCAGGTGCCCAAAGGCCTGGACCTCGTGAGTTTTTTTTATTGCCATAAATATTTTTAGTAGGTCTGTCATTATTATTTTTTTTAACAGAAATACTTACTCTGGGCTTTTCCATAACATACGCACCTTCCGCACTCTGCTTAAGTTGTGCCTCATACTGCTCAAGCTTATTGCAAGGAACGAGCCACATCAACAGAAATATGTGCACACCAGCATCTCTTTGTGTGGCCTCACTCTTCATGAGGCCCAAGGCTGGAGACACATTTGATTAACACACACAAATCAGCCCTTACTCTCAGGACTCAGTTTGTTGAGCCAGACTGTGAATGGTCATGGAGCTAGAAGAAGAATCTGGAGGAATTTCCCAAGTCTCAGTACCATTCTTTTTCCACAAGACTGTATGAAGGGCAAACCTGCCTCTGTCCTGTGAAGGACATTTTCCAGACAAGTCACATTGGATGAGGCACCTTAAATGTTAGAGACGACATAAAAGTGATATAGTTCCCTAGTAAAGAATACAGATGATATGCAAAAAACATTAAGGGATAAATTCATAATTATCTTCTGAGCCACACTAACAATTATTAAGGTGCAATACTTTCCAAACACACCCGTCCTCAACTCTCACATTCAGATGTCAAACTATTAGTAGGGCACCTGACTAATTCAGTCATCCATATATTTCTGCAGCATGATTTGTGGGTTAATTATAGCAGGAAAATTATAATGACAAATATATAGACAAAGCAATATACATTATTCATATAAACAATAAAAACATCAAATGTATTGTAATGACTTATTGCAGTGCAGTGCGTATGGCCTTTTTGGCCAGATGATACACCAGATGTTTCCTTTCCTTTAGATTTGAAAAGTTCACATGCAGCAGAAGTCAGGTCCTGAGGGTAGAGGTGCGGCTTAACTATTTAAAGTTAAACATGCAAATATTGACAAATAAGAAACTGTTAAAGTCATATCATTAATTTTCTGCTTAAGTCTTACTTTTTCCTGTCCATCCTCTTAGCAGAATGCACAAACTGCTCAGGCAGACTATAGAGAAAGACTTGATTAAGGTTTTGTCTTTCACTGCTCTCTTCTCACTTTTCCTGCTTTAAAATGATTTTTAAAAAAAAAATTTAAAACAATAGGATAAATACATGCCGGAAGTAACTGTAGAATGCATTACAAGCAGGAATATATTGCTTTTATATAGCCATTCCTTTTACAAAAAAAAAATAAAAAAAAATTAAAAAAAGGCGGGAGGAGAGGGGGAATAAAAAGCAATACCTTATTTTAAAGTATCAAAGACACATCTGCTCTCTAAATACATTTTGCCAATGAGCAGAGAAATACAAGCAAGGTATTGTATAGATACAAACCTGTTCCTTAAGCCTTCTGTGTCTGGGTCTTCCCCTGTATGTCCATCTGGCACGTAAAAGGAACGTAGGCTCAGATCTACCAGGCCAAAACAGTCACACAAATAAGGAGTCAGTGCGTAAAGTAAAAGTAAAGCATGAAGGAGTGTGCTGCCAGTAGAGCAGACAATGCACTCAAATCGTCACTGAACCATTGGACATGGCAAGAATATTGCTGAAGCTTTCACAAGAAATAAAACACTTTCCCCCCTTTTTCTTGCTACCCCTGAATAAGAAGGTGGCCAGACCTGCTCCCCTCCAATGAGGTGGCAGCTTTTGACGGGCCCATTCCCACATTTCAACAAAACAGGCAGTAGCCACCCATCCTCCCATTAGCTCCACAGTCTTTTCATTGAAAGTTTAGCAATACTCAAGGGTAAGGCCGGCCCCAGCAAGTGCAGAGGGACTATAAAACACTGCAACACCTATGAATCCCACCTTTCCTTCCTGCAAAAACTGCCGACCTCTCAGGAAGGAGGTAGAACAAATCTTACACAATCCAAGATTTTACAGTTCTGAAGGGGGCCAAAGGGGTGTAAACTGCAGCAAGACCCTGGTGCATTGTTAAATTTTAAAGAGATAGTTGAGCAGGATTTGCTAGGGCTTACAAGTGCCTACATACAACCTTCACAAGCATCCCAAAAGGTTTGACTCTGAAGATGGGGAACAGATCAGGCTGGTTTTCATTTTTGTCTGACTCCATTTCCCTATCCTGAACCATAACAATATTAAAGCCTGGAAACAGAACTGACCACAAAAGAAACTGTATTAACACTGCACTCTGCTGTATGTTACATGCTATACATCCCTTCTATAATTTTGTCTCTGCAACTCTATTTAACCTCAGGGAGTAGTTTGAACTGTGATTTGTATCACACCTGCTATATTCAAAAAAGTCATTGAGTACACATGCTTGCTTCTTTAGGTACCCAGAATGTTTCTTCGCCCATCAAATGGAGGTCAACAGACAGTAGACGGAAGAACTGTCCAAAACAAACAACAGACCAAACCCAGCTTGTCAGAATAGTATCTCTGCTTCATAATTGTAGAGATTGTCCCCCACCAACCACTCACTCCCCTGTGAAAGGGGGTCTTTGAGCTTCTTCCTACACGAAGACCATGTCTTCATTGTGTGTCTCCCAAATTCTCTGCAGCGGATAGTCAAATGAAGTTGCATTTGTATTTTTCAAACTAAGAGAAAAGCTTGATTTGTAGCTCCAGTGTCATTTCATATGAAAGACAACTTTTAAATGCAGAAAGGAGGAAATAAATAAATAAATAAAAATTTAGAAAAAAATGAGAAAAGTTTAATGCACTCAAATTTAAAGCAGAACCTGTTAGCACTAGGTGGCAGCACAGCAAATAGTATTTCTTCCCTCCAGTAATGAAAATCGTTAAAAACTACAGCGTGATTTCAAAATCAAAGTAATGTTCTAAAATCATATTACGAAAATTTAGAAATAGATGAAGTAGAAATACAAAGGCAGAAAGAAAAAACAACAGGAGTTTTCCCTTATCTTAAGAGTAATACTTTACAGCCTGCCTCTCACAAAAGTACATTACAGCATTTGTCCAACTACAAAGCTCCAAGATCTATGCTGGGGACATCTCTCCTTTTCACAGAGTCCATGCATCACCTCCAGATAATGTCTGCCCCAGACTGTTTGTTGACTGATCTGGACAACATAGATGTCTAGAGCCTATCAGCTCTGCCTTCACCAGAAGGAAGTTGTTCAGTACACAGGATAATACTAGGAGACTATGAGGAAGTTGGTGAGTATATACAAACTTGGGCCTTAAGAAATAAACTACACAAATCATCTGTACTGGACCAGAAGGAGCTGCTTCTTTACAGCTTATCTTTTGTGTACCTGCAGCCTTGCAGTTCTTTTGCTTTTCCTCCCCTGACTATTCAATACATTTCTTGTGATCTCATATACTCCAGCAATATGCCAGGATTTTTCAGAAATGTGTTGAATGCTTATCCCTAAGAGCAAGCCATGATCAGTCCTGGCCCTGACTTTAAAGCAGACTCCTATGAAAACAATCCTGAACTTCAGCCTCATCCTTTGTAAAGTGCATGAGCACCCACAAACATGAATGCAGACACACACTTTTAATTTTTTGGCAGACATTCAGTTTAGCAAATTAATTCCTCTATCCCCAACCTCTTTCTGACTCTTGACTTGGTGTTTCAGAATGTTACATAGCATGAACTTCACTGCAAAAAAATCTTTTGAAACTGAATGTCTGAGCAACTGAGCAGCAACCGTAACTCAATATCAGGATGCGCAATGCTGGTGGGGGAGCAGGCAACAACTACTTACACGTTCACCAAGCCCATTGTAAAAGGTTGTCTGAAATCATTAGCTCCCTGCTTAGCAAAGACCAAAACACAAAAAGGAACAGGTCGAGGGGGAAGAAAAAACACCAAAGGAAAAGAATAGGAAAAATTAAAAAATATAATCATGACCAATCCGTCTAATGACAACAGAAGATACAGCAAAATCAGAAAGTGTACAACATTTACAGACATGAGCAGGTATATATCAAACCATTTCCATTTGATGAAAGATAAATCAGACTATAAGTCTTCACCTTGGAAAGGAGACAACTGAGAGAAGATATAATAGGCAGCTTTAAAATCATGAGCAATAATGGAGAACACGAACAGAAGTCAATTATTCTGTATTTCTTGTGTCATTTCTGATCTATGTAATTGTCAAGCACCAGGTTTAAAGTGAAAAAAAAAATACTTTTTCAAACAGTAACCAATTATAGTGTGGAACACATTGCCATAGAACATCATAGACTGAAAGTAGAAAGGGATTTTAAAAAGATCAGACAACTTCATGGAAGACAGGTCCAGCCATGACTGCATAAAATGATGACCCAGGTGCAACTTCCACCTCATGCAGTTTATAAATCAGCAATTACCAGATGCAAGGAATGTCTACTAGGGAAGGATTACCTAAAAATCCCACCATTAATAGTTTCCCTAAATATCAAGGACAAGACCCTGGCCTAGACTGCTGGTACCACCCAATAAAGCTGTCCTTGAATGTTATGCTAGAGAAAACACTACTTGCACTGCATATAAATTCTACAAATTAAAGATTACAAATGTGTGTATTAAAAGAAAAAAACACTAAAACACTGAGAGCTGCACTGACCCATTTTCCTTCTCTGTCAGGGACTCTTGAGTCAGTCTAGAGATATCAGTACTAGAGGTGAACAGCCAGAGACATAGTCAAGGGCTGATGAAAGCATTCAAACGCTGATCTTACTGAAATCACTGGACATTTTTCTTATGTTGAGTATATATTTGAGGCCAAAAATAAAACCTGAATTTTTTAGTTCCTAAAATCCACAATTTCAACACACAGTTTGTCCAACCACTAAGAGAAAAACCACTTTTGTTGGCTAATCTATAAGCTTTTTGCTCCCTTGCCGCTTGACTCATTTCTCCAATTTGAATTCCACATGGGAACTTGCTCCATAGCGTTCCCAACTGCTTGAAAATGAGAACATCTCAAAAGCTTTTTGTCTGAATCCTTGCAAGTCCAGAAGGTATCCCGATTGGAGCTTAAGGGAGGTATTTTGACAATGTCACTCAAAATTCAGCTAAGCATCATAGAATCATAGAATCATTAAGGTTGGAAAAGACCTCAAGGATCATCAAGTCCAACCCAACACCACCTAATTCACTAAACCATGTCCCTAAGCACCACATCTACACAGATCATTAGTTTCACAGTTTATTGTCCCTGTGTCACCACAGTTAGTGATTATCAGGGGAACTACTTTTTTTTTCAGGCTGTTTCCTTAAGCAAACAAGGCCTGCAGTTTATATTTTTTCCATGTGGCCCACTCTTTCAAGTTCCATGAAGACAGGTGCCAGGATAGAGGCACTTTATTAATGGTTCTGTGGACAGAAAGGACGGAGAATGAGTGGAAGCATCTTCTTACACACCAGGGAATCTACACAATCTCTACAAGAGTCCCACTCACAGAACTCCTTGGGTTTGCAACACACTGATCACGTGGGGAGTTTTGAAGGAAGAGAGTTAATACATAGGAGATAATCCCTGTATTTCAGGGATTATCAAGTAAAACTTCTTGTTTGTCTGTATCCAACGCTGAAAGTAACTGAGATTGCAGCTAAAGAATGCGGTAGTAATATATGATGGAAAGGACAGAGCAATATTTACAAATAATGGTGAATCTCATCTTCCGAATCAATGATAAAAGTATGAAGTAATATATTTTTAAATTATTAAGATGCAAAGACACCAAAATATATATAGGTAAGTTATAGCAAAGAATTTACCTAGTGAAACCTTGGTTAGGCAGCTGTAATGTAATAAAGAACTACTCCAGAGCTAATTCTACTTGAGAGGAAGGAAAAAACCTAAGGTAAGAAAAAAAAAAAAAGCATTTGGAAATCAGATACCACCAGCTAGCAGTTACAAAATATTTTCTAAAGACAATCTAATCAAGACATCTGCATATCAAGAAGCCATTTCTTTGCAAGATGCAGCCGAGCTGGTGGTAGAAAGGGGATGTGATGCTGCTACACCACTGCTCTGGGTATTACACTGTCCATGCTGCACTGAAAAAGGGTGGGAGACACCACAGTCATCTTAGTTCCCACTACCCAAAAAAATCCGCACTGCCCACAAAGATTCAAATAAGTTTATGTTAAATGTTCCAGTTTTGGATTAACCCTGGTTTCACATGTAAGCCTAATGCACCTCATGTGACTTGGTGCGTAAGGGTTCCTCCCAGTTTTGACCCAGTTGTTATTGGAGAACTAGTTTTTCAAGCTGTGAAATCCACTTTATAGTGAGGCCTTAAAACCTTGGCAAAGCCTTTGAATGACAAATGCAGGCCTCCTCTGAAATACATTTCAGCTATGTGACCCTGATTTAAGTTAAAATTCATAGACTGTTAATTAGCATGTGGAACAGGAAGTTTCTAAATAGCTCACCAGGTATGTATTTGGCAGGCAGTACACCAACACTTGAAGTGTGGTTAAAAAACCCACTTTTTTACATCACTGAAAAGTTTAATAAATATTTATTTCTTCAGGGACCTCCTATGTTAATGAAACCTGTCTGCTCTTGTTTGAATCTTTAAAACGCATGTGTTAAATAGTAATGCTGAGGTAGTGTCTCTGAAATTGCACCGCTAACAGCAGCGCAAGTACAGAGCATAAGTGTTTTTGTGTCTATTTAACTTAATGTGTCCATTAAGTGCTTGTTTTCTGTTTTGTTAATCATTCCAGCTCCCGTAATAATTAGACGAAAGAGGAAATCGCAATTTCAAATGCTACCGTTTCTCTAGTTCTCTAGAGTTAAAAGGAGGAAGCAGGATTAGATGGCTTTCTCAAATGTTTTTTTCTTTTGCTAGTCATGCTAAAATCACATTTCTGTGTGCATTAAATAGCCAGATAGCCCATCAAAATATTATGTTATTTGTTTAGTATCAGGAAGCAGTTCCATTAACTGTACTAAGACAACATTCAATGGCCTGAACTATTATTTTTTCAATGCTATCATTTTCTAAGACCTTGTGTCCTACCCTCAAAACTTGTTCAACTACAGGTTGCACAACTTGCACATCTGCAGGTTAGCTTTCCAGCCCTGGGATGACACACCACGTGGCAGTACTACTGTGCATCCTGATGCCAAACACAACACAGTGCCTTTGGTGCCAAGTGTCATGTGCCAGGAGAAAGGTCACAGCCTCACACTGAAAGGGGTCCTGCTCAGACCACTCACTTTACAGCAGAATTAATCTCCATCTAACACACCTCCCAGCTTCAAGACATGCTTTAACTGGATCATTAATTTGCATTTCTGTGTTTCAAGTAAATGCCTGCATATTTTATATCAAGGACTTTTACCTAGATAACCTCCTGAGGTCGCTTCCAACATCAGCTACCCTATGATTCTATGAGTGCTACTAAAAGGAACCCTGCAGCAGCTTAACACTGTGGTCATTCCTCATGTTCAAGACCAATTATATGTGTTCTTCTCGTTGTGTGATGATGGAGATGCATTTGTTAGGGCACAGGAAATGTAGAAGTCTGTCCCCATATAAAACTGACCCAGTGAGAGATGGCACGGCTGGGTTCAAGGAGTCAAAATACTATCTTCTTTTCATTCCTAGTCCCAGCTTTTTATTACATTGCTGCAGTTTTATTGCTTCTTTGAAGAAAGATTTCATGCAGCAGTGGATTCCAGGAGATTTGGAAATTTGGCCCTTGCAAAGCCATATTGACTACAGAATAACTCAAATTCCTATAATCCTATGAGGGATTTCAAATCTTGGAGATGCAGCTTCATTTATAGGGCCTTTCCTCCAAATTAAACCTGAAAGAAACACTCAGCTCTTACTCACTGCTTCATAAGAAATGTTTCTCCTAGAGTTGTAAGGCTCCTGAGGCAGCTAAAGCAAGAGTAGAAGACATTCCAGGAGAGCCAATGGAGAATAAGAGACTGAAAATAGCCACTAATCGGAGTTTTTGGTCTAATAGTTGTACAATCCTGATTCTTGGCCAAACCAGCTTCAAGGGGTGCTGGTGGTACCTCATATTCTCTGAGAACTATGCTCTCAGTCTGGACAAATGCATGAGCCTGGGGGGCAAGGGAAGAGGTGGTGGTGGTGGTCAGATTGCTGGAAGTCTGGGTTCTCAATAGTTATGATATACTGATATTGCAATTTGAATGCCACATTCTCTTATGGCAGGAAATCTGTTGTCAGTGCAAAGCTTCAGCTCAAAGCTTGGTTGCCTGTTGCTTTCTGAATTTTCAGCTTCATATCCTAAATGTGTGTCTCTTAATTTATCCAGACTAGAAGTACCTCTGTTCGGTATCTGGCATATGAAATACGCCATGAAGTATGAAGTATGCACTGAAGAAATAGCCAGACCAATTTATCAGCCCACATACAAAAAGGAATTAAACTGTAATTTACGAACTTATTTCACCTCTAGATTTGTCTGGCAGATCTTTTCACTATTATTTTCTTGTCCAGTACATACATTCCATTATGCCAAATAGGCTTTCATATACACAAAGGTAATAAAAAGGTAGTGGTGAGATCCACCCAGCAGACACAGTACTGATGCTGACGGTCAGCTGGCACAGAACAAAAGAGAAGGAAAATAAGATACTTTTGATGAGGTTCACCCTGCAGATGGAAGAAAAGACTTTAGCACACATCTGAAAATGACAAGGGAGGTAGCTAATACTGCTTTTCAGCATATGATATTCCATTTATTATCACAATTATTCCTTTTAATGCAAACCCCATCTAAATCCTGCAGTCTATTTTCATTGCTCCATTTCCACTAAAAATGTGCTGATATATGGCAGTGCCATAGTGGCACTTTAAAGAGGACTACCAATCCTTCCCATGGGAAGGAGACAAAAGAGTGACACATACTGGGACTTCCCATACCAGAATGTCGTAATGTCTGTTTCAAGCACTATGTATTTCTTTCACAACGATCCTTGTTCCAAATAAATGACCTAGATATGGAATAGATGAAAAAAACTGTTGATGGGAAACTTAGAAAGAGACATGATTCTGGTGCACAGCTTCTTCCTGATTCGACTTAATCTCACTAAAGTATATTCCTTTCAGACAGCACATTTAATCCAAAAGCTTTGTGTGTTAACCACTGAACCTAACTACTAGTCACCAACTTTCTTATCCCATTTTATAGACGAAGAATATTAGATGCAGCAATGACTTGTCCAAGTGACTTCATCACGTAAACCTGTCTCTTACATCCAAAATTTCAGTATAAAATATTTCACATGCTCCAAGTTAATCTAGTACTTTGCAAATGGGTGCAGTCATAACTTTATTTTAAAAATAAATATAAAAATAAGTGAAGGGAGGAGAGGCAGTGAGCCTTTTAATTTTTAGAGCCTTCAAAATCACGTGTGTGTCTCCCCAGCACACCACATTATATCCTCAATCTTCAATCAAAATCCCTTTTCACAACACAATATAGCTTTCAGATTGACTAGCTAATCCATTATTTGGGTAAGCAAATGACTACCAGTTATGATGGTAAAGTTGACAGAGATCATCCCTTCAAAACACCATCCCTTTTAGGAAAATGAGTCTTAACACTTATACAATGATTCTTACACATACTGCCCAGAGAAAGACAAATAAATTTATAATTGTTTCAATGAGAAAAATTTTCACAGAGGACTCAGTTCTAACCTCTTTTCTACTCCTGCCACTGCAGTGATTTTAATAGCTCCGTAGAGGCTCAGCTGTGTATGCCATAGCCCAGTGCTTCTTCAGCAGGCACAGCTGGTCTCTTCCACAGCGGTCCTCTGAGCTCCCTGGCAACAAATTGTCTTTGATGCAGTATCCCCAGAATTATCTTTCCCATCACTTCTCTTGACTGTTCTAGGGAAGAAAAGGGGCACAATACCTAGTACAGCTTACAACATATTCCTCTTCCAATACTGTTTTACCTCCCTCTTCCCACATACAGCTTCCTGATGCTGCAGAGCTGGCTGAGCTGCCTGCCTGCCTCCCAATCTGTCTACAGGCAGGATCAGATCCTTTTCATCCAGGACATCTGTCCAACCTGGCAACCTGTCAATATCATCATTCAGCACACTACAGATACAGCCATGAGAGGACATGAGGAGGCTTAGCACTATCGACGCAATGTCACTTCCCTTACAAGAAGGGTTAGGAGCCTCACAGGAGTATAGCTGCTGTCACACTGGATGTTAACCAAACTGCTGTCCAACTGGATGTTAAAGGCAAGCTTTGCAGATATCCTTAATAGTAAAAGTCAACACATAATCAAAGGTAAACAGACCTGATATCATGCATCATTTCAGTAGAACCGTGGAGCTGCTGGCATGTAAGGTACAGTTACAAGTACTGAAGAAAGGTGACAGGGGCTAAGGAATAAACAGAGTAAGATCCATCTTTCCTAGCTCTGCAGGGATCATAGGGGGAGATATGCAACACCTGGGAAGTCTAGTGCAATTCCTGACAGTAGCACCACCACGGTGACAACCTAGGCATCACTAGACGTAGGACATCTTCTCCCAAGTTCATTTTGTCAGAGCCTGTATTTCTGATATTGACCTACCAAAAAAAACAGCAAAGATTTTAGCCAATCAAAGATACAAATACAGGTGTGCTGTCTGTTCAGGCTTATGAGGTGCAACAGACTGTGAAGGCAGGAGAAAATTCAGTCTTTACCCACCCCACTGAGGACCTACCAAACCTGAATTATAGAAAACAAAGACTTAAAACTACAAACCCATACTGGCAATATGAGGTATCTTCATCATATTGGTAAATCCATCAAAATGATAGCAGTTGCACAAAGTTCCTCAACACTTCAGAAAACAACAGACTACTTGGTTGAGTGTCTAATTTTGAATTGTTCAGAAGTGATTGGTCTAATGGACAAAATCTAATGGGACAACACAAAACTCAAATCATTACCAAAGTCTGTCCCAGTTCTGACTTCTCAAATTGGTTTTCATCTTGATATAATTGTCTGAAGTGCATGAGCTAGGAAAATTACACAGTACTATTCAGCAGTGTTTCACCTGAGCACAGTATACATTGCCAGATTACATACTTGTTTTAATTAAGAACTTCATGCTCTTTCCCAGTACAAGACACAGTATCAGTTGATATAAATCTCCAAAACTCCATTCATTATGTGGATTACTTAACACAGATGGCTGATAACTGTTTGAAAATTCCCTTATTTACTCGTCTATGCAAGCCTCAGCTCACATGTCTAAATGTATCCCTATTAAGGAAAAGTACTTAAGCGTGTGTTTAATTCCCAAAGTCCCAGGCTCAAATGTTTTCTGCAGTAGAGTTGTTGTAACAGTGATCGTCTAAAGAGACTGCTTTCCAGAACAGGGGTGTTTTTTCTGAATGAAGGCCACAGCTCATTTTAGAAATATGTGCCTGTCTCACTGAAATAAATGGCACACTGTTATGCTCCCGTACCTAGGTGAAGTGAATCCACTTCAGCAGTGCAGATTACCCATGGTGCTTACTCCTCACAGCAGTGGCTGTGACTAGGGATCATTAGTGAATTAAGAATCATTGGCTTTTCTTGTTATCTGTAGTCTTGATTGCACAATTTTGAAATGGTGAAAAAACTTCACATTTTGTAGCTCGCAGACTTCTGGGGATTGCCATGGTTCTGGGAAGCACAATTTTATGGAGCTGCACTAGTCGTTGTTAATTTAAAATAATATAAAAACATATTTTAGAGTTAAATTACATTTTTCAGAACAAGTGTTGCATCATTTTTTAACCATAATTTATATGATTTCAGATTGCAGTTCGGGGACCTAGAAGCCCATTTTTTTGGACTTACAGTACAAATTTAAACATTAAGATTATAGTTTCTGTTCATCAAAGTTCTAATTTCCATTGGGTTTTTTTTTGTTTTCAGGTCTATAAATCCTAAATGTGCCTTTCATTTAATTTTTCCACACTTCAAATACATCTGTTCAACATTTGGTTCATGAAATACTAGGAAGTATGCTCTGAAGAAATATTGGCTTTGTCAGCCTACAAAGAAAACGCAACAAATCTGTACTAAAGTTTTTCTTTTCAGTAGCTCACACTTAACCAGCTAATTCCCACACTTGCTAAAAACACATCCATGTTTTAATTGACATGAGAATAGTTCTATGCCAAAAATATTTATTAAAATATAGATTCAGCCTGGAGAAGAGAAGGCTCCAGGGAGACCTTATTGCATCCTTCCAATACTTAAAGGGGGCTACAGGAGAGATGGGGAGGCACTCCTGATCAGGGAGTGTGGTGACAGGATGAGGGGTAACGGTTTTAATCTGAAAGAGGGTAGATTTAGATTAGACATTAGGAAGAAATATTTTACTGTGAGGGTGGTGAGGCACTGGAACAGGTTGCCCAGGGAAATTGTGGATGCCCCATCCCTGGAGGTGTTCAAGGCCAGGCTGGATGAGGCTTTGAGCAACCTGGTCTAGTGGAGGGTGTCCCTGCCCATGGCAGGGGGGTTGGAACTTGATGATCTTTAAGGTCCCTCCCAACCCAAACCATTCTATGATTCCAGTTGCTAACTCTTACAATCATAAAAGGTAATTAAAAATATTATAATGTCTTTAATCTATTTTAGGAAAAGGCATGTCAGGTTAGAATTTATTTGAATAAAATGTTCTCTTTTTTACTAGCTCTCTCATTAGCTACTTCTAATTATTTGTGACACCTGTAAACAACCTCTATACTGGGAGGATGGTGTCCCTGTCTGTTTCAAAAAGATCTCCCCCTATTAAAAAAAAAAAAATTACATATGATCTCTCTCTCATAAATAGTGATAAAGAAACTTTAAATAAAGAGCTAAACATACCACTGTCATTTTGTTCTGTTAAAAGCCAGAAAATATCAGAGCAAGTATGGTAAATTCTGGTGGAAGCTATACCAGTTTAGATGAATAAAAACACAAAGTACCAGTAAATATATTGTACACTTCATAACACAAATCATGTCAACTCCTCAGTGATCTACTCCAAATTGCATAGAAAAAAAAAAATAATAACCCATACTGGTTTCAGTTGTGATTCCAAGTGTGTGTGACATCAGTATAAATTTTAGTGGAGCTGCTTCTCTAGTTGCATGATGGAATAGCAAAGTTCAGTGTTTGGCCAAGACAATGACTTTTCTGCAGGCTGATATAAAAATACACAAGGGTACAAAACCGCAAACCACACCTTTGCACACCAGCCAGGCCAATAATACCTGCTGACCAAGAGAATACAGAAAAGTTTTGCTTATAAACCTTCTATACCTTTTTTTAAGGCTAAAATGTAAGGCTTCTTAGACCAAAACAACATCAATGCCTTCAAGTGAGACTGCCTGCCAGCTACAAGAGCCACGGCAGTTCTCAGGTGACATTGCCACCTCTGAGAGAGCAAAATAAACCTAAGTGCAAGTCTCCTCAGTCAACCTCTCCTTTCTCAGAGCACAGCATCTTCTGGTCCCAGTCTGGCTGACTACATCCATGGGCCTTAGGAAAATTAAGATGTGGGGAAAATGAAACTGTGTATCTACTTGAAGTCTCACACAGATTTTCAACGGGCTGCATTTATCCAGCTGCTAGACTGCAGTTTAAGACCACGGGTCTTGTTGTGAGAGGAGAATCAGGCTGAGACTGCAAGATATCAGAGGAAGCTGGAAAAAGTACCCATGAAACAACAAGGAAAAGCCACATTCTCTTGAGGAACAACTGTAACCTGAAGTTGCCTCTATTTGATGTTTTGCAGCCTGATGGTACAGATCCCACCAGTGAACAGTATATAGCACTTTCTTGTGTGAAGCCTCTCTGCTGGGTCATTGTTCTGTGTTTCATTTGTAGTGACTTGCAAGTAGTGGAAAACAGGGAACTACAGATTAGAAAGTTTCCCAAGGTTCTCCATAACAATGTGCTTTGAGGCAACTGGATTCATTCCCCTTACCTTTCTCTGCAGAGAAAATTCTCTCTCTTCAGTCATCCCCCTGCAGGAGGCCAAGGAAAGGCTGGTTATTGTAAACAAATAAGAGAGCATAGGATCTTATCAAGCTTGCAGTACTTTCATCTTAGCTCTTTTGATGATGGGTGTATTATTTCCCAGGGGCTACCGTATGTAAGGGATGACTGGATGCCTTCTGAAAGACAGAAATGCACAGAACACACTCTGCTCTCCTTTCTAGTATGATACATTAAGTACTACCTGGTGAAATGGTTCTGTTACCAAGGTCTAAGGTATGTTCTCTGGTTACATCATTTACCACTAGCCACTGCTGCTTTCTTACTGGAAAACATGAACTTCACCAAGAAAACTAAAAAGAACAACTATATGAGTAGTTAGGGAAACACTATTCCCTTATTTAACAATCCTGTATGAACTTTTCTTGAGAGGGTAAAAAAAAATTAAAAAAAAAAAAAAAGAAAAAAAAAGAGAAAAAAAAAAAAAAGAAAACACCAAACCAAACCCTTTCAGTTATGCCGTTCTAACATCAAATAAAAATATTTAATTTTTCCCTCCTGGATGCAAAGCTGTGGTAACTGATATATTTTTCTTTATTTTGTTGTGTGTGTGTAACTGCTTGTAATAGTAACAGTGCATGCTTCAAGCCTGTTATTTAAAACTGCCTGCTTGCAGCATGCATCAGAAGTGGAAAACATCAAATTGAATTCAAATAATTCCTGCAGAGGGATTACTCAGAATTCCATCAGACTTTGACTGCTTGTCCAAAAGTGGATTCTGGGCATCAAGATTTATTTTCTTCTTTGGATTTGGCAACATCATACACTCAACAGATTGATAATTTTCCCCGATCCCCTTTTCCAGTTTTTTTGGCTTCTCAGTGTCTCTTATTAAAAGTACTCTATTCATTTATTAACTTATAAAAACCAGGATTGTTTTTGGACAGACCTGGTGAAAAGTGCTGGAAAGTTGGTAATCTGAACTCCCCAAGTGAAATAAAATTTGCAGACAGATATTGCTGTTATGGGAGATAATAAGGAGAATGGTTTAGATATGAAGTTATTTTATTTTTCATAATATGCCACCAGGTGCTCTATGCTCTGTATCATGGGGTACTCTGTTACTGAATTCACCCTTGGGAAGTAACAATGAAGAAAACTCTAAAAGATTCAAACAAACTGTTCTGGAAGAGTTCCACAAAGGCTCAGGAGTCTCTTCATCTGCCTCATATTTGAAATATCTTTTTATTCTATCCCAAAAGGTAATGCTTCTGGCACGCTTCCTCAAATAGCTCATCCACTCAGCTACTTTATAAGCACAGCTGGCCTTACATGCATTAAGGCCTAGAGAAAAAGGTTTCTCTATCTTTTCTCATCATACCCTCCAAGCATCCACTTGGCCCCTTATGGGTGTCATTGCTTCCTACAGTAAACCTTCAACGATCAGTCTATTTATATTCTTAATGAACCCCAGAATTGTTTGTTCTGGCTGATGTGACACACTGTAGAAAAGCAGTAAAAGCCGACACACACACCCCCCCAATATTAAAAAATAGGTCATATCTCAGATCATGGTTGTCTGCTTGCATGAGCCCCAGTAGAAATACTGACTTGCTTCTGAAAAAGGGATCCATATGGGCAAACACACTGCAATCTAGAAGCTATTTAGGACTGCTCAGCTATTCTGACTGTTCTCTGAAGCAAGGTTTCTGGATGGTATATTGTCCTAAGCAGCTCCTACTGAACTTCCATCTGATGTTGCTTCCGCCCAAGAGTACTTTTCCCTTTATTCGTTCCTTCCTGGTGCCATCTACAGAAGCAAGGTCACCTAGGTGGGAGGTCCATTTAATATGTTATTCAAACATTTAGAAAGGTACAGGTTAGTTTAGATATTCAGTAAACCCACAGTCACACCACTTTATTGAAAGTACAAACACTTTAATAGTCAATATTTAGCCCCACGAAATGTAATCCCAGTAATTTTTCAGTGTTCCTTATTGCTTTAATTTTCTGTTACCATTTAGCCCCCAATACTAAAGGTTTCTGGATTACAAATTACCTTAAAACCACAACATTTAATGACATTAGATTAAACTTACTAGATTTTTTCCCTTGCAAAGCTAAACATAGTAGAAATTCTTTTTAAAAAAATTTATTGCACATTTTATGCTTTGAGAAGCACTGAAAGTACATGGTTTCCACCAAGCACACGTGACTCAGAGGAATAAAAACTGCAGTTAGGCTTGTAAAAAGCATATTATTTTTAAAGCCCTAACCCAATGTAGCGGAAAAGTCTTGTATGTCTTTACCTCTTTTATAGGAGAATATTAAGTGCAACCCAAACCCTTTATAACAATGTATCATCTGTTTCAAATTGGAAGGAAATCAACTCTCTAATATGGTAAAATAACATATAAGTTAATTTTCTAATTGAACTCTCTGGGCTTGGACTGCCTGCAATAAACCTTGACAATCTGAGACCCAGGCAAGCTCTGGTATTTTGGAGAGCGGGTTGAATGTTACTAATTATATATAGTTGACTATTTCCACCAGTATAAAGGAAGAGCAGTCGCCTGCATACTCAACATTCAGCGCAAAAAAAAACACACTAATGCCATATTATCATTGAGAATTGAAAGCCACAATATTCAGGAAATTCTGAGCCCTGGTTCTCATAGTAATTACAGCTCAGCATCCTCCTCCAATGCCGTACTACAAACCAACTGAAAACTCACCATCAGCATATGCATAGGACAGGACTTTTCAGACACTTGTAGCCTTTGGGGTTTTTTACCCCCAGACAGTGTTAATGATAAACCACTGTGGAATTCAAGTGCTTGTGAGCCAGCAAGATTTTGAATGACATTCTGAAAAGGAAAAATTTCACAACACTAATTTTAGTCGTAGGGTTATATTATGGCTTTTGAAAGCCCATTCTCCCAAAGAGTAAGGACATGCATTGTACCTTTCCCTGTCCGTGACTGCTTTGTTACAAATTATTACTATGGAATATGTGCACTGCACCCCAACATGCAGCACACAAACTATGCACAAACACTAGACAGCATACAGCTTAGAAAGTTTGGATTCCCCATTCTCAGAGACATTGACACTCCAAAATTCCCCAAAAAGATAAAGCTTGCAGGTACTTAGCATATCTAAGAAACAGGACTGTGGCATGCAAGGTGTACTAGGAGGAAGAATACAATATTCCCTCCTGAAAGAGCATTCCATCTCCACTTAACAGCCACCCAAGGTGTAAACCACATGACCCCACTTGACGCTCTCCTCAGTGCGTTGGAACATCTCTTTGAGAGAGAGCTGCCAGCAGAAACAGCCCTGGCAAGCCATATCACGGGGGCCCTGAAAAGCCATATCACGGGGGTAACAAGGAATTAGTTCTATGACTGATGATTAGTTATCAAGCATATATGAAAATGAAGTTCAGTTAGAAGGAAGGAAATCATATGCAAATGTTTGCACAGAAAAAATAATACAGGTATGCATGTGTGTGGTGTGTGAGTTACTTTATCTTACATGGAACTGAAAAAAAAAATATTTTTTCCTCTAGCCCCTAGAAGAAAGGCATTTAGTCTGATAGACAGTGGCCAAGTACACTGTTACCACTTATAAGTCCCCCAGTTAGCAGGAAAGGTCTCATTAATATTGTGTATTTTATATATATA
>NW_010107789.1:0-5208 GCF_000699245.1 Pterocles gutturalis
TTGAGGGCAGCGCGCCAGGGGATCTTGACAGTCTTCATCTCCAAACATAAACTAAAAAACTCAGATAGAAACAGCGTCTTCTTCAAAACAAACAAACAAACCAACCAACCAAACGTAAAAGCCTCACCCAGATGTAGGCATGGGATTGCAAAGAATAAGTGAGGACAGTTATGAAATAATCAGTTGGTGGCTCTATATATAAAGAAACACGTCTCCCTAGAGGCCGAGCTGTGGCTTTGACTCTTGTTCAATAGTCACCAGCACATATCAAGTACCCTGTGAAAGAGATAACCAGGGAGAGATAAGTATACTGCATATCATTTTAGCACTTTCTTTCTCTGAGTTGAAACAAGGCTCTGAATATGAATATAATTTAAAATTGTGAGTTTCCTGTTGTACAAATTTGAATGCTACACTTGAGCACTGAAACATGCCAGTATATAGCATATATAGTCCTTTATTTTTTTTTTTTTTCTCCTTTCTAAGAGTTGCATTTTAAAAGTGGAGGCAAAAGCTCCAGAATCCCAGAGAAAATCTATATTTAAACAATTCTTTGGTATGGTTGGCTGACCCATGGAAATCTGCATATACTCAGAAAAGCCTTTATGTCTTCAGACTTTTTTTCCAAAAAAATTACAAGCTTTAAAGCAGGATTTGCATGACCATTGGTGGGTCCATCAACATTTCAAGGCCCACAAGTCCAAAACCATCAAGTCCTCCCTCCTCTGCCATAAGAGGTCAAGATGGTAAACACAACTTTAACCATGTTCTGCCACTGAGCTTAAAACTCGGCTGTGTCCAATTTGTAGTAGTGCCTGAATCTAATCCTAGTGAAGTTCCTGTCGATACTACAGATTGAAGCAGGTTTGTAAGCAGGTGGGTCAGGAGACAACCTTACTATAATTGGTCCCTCTGGCAGTTCTGCATCTGTAATGTAGTTGGACTGTCAGGGTTACCTGTAGATTTCTCTTTTCTTGAGCTGTCAGTCCACTCTGTGTCACAACCATTAAATTCAGTTGACAATATCATTTTTCAAAGGGAAGGTATCTTCCTTTCTGACTTGCTCCAGCTGCCTCCATCACCTTGTTCTGTCATAAAAATCATCTACTGAAGAAGCCAACTGCTATGCATTCCTATTACTTCTAGCTCTATGTTTACCAAATTAAATTCCATATGCGGCTGTGTAGGGGTTGGCTATCTGTCTAATCTATCTATCTATAAATCTATCTGTCTATCTAGTTTTTCCCTGACACTGGAAATTAGCAATTCCAAACTCTGACATTAAGTGTCAAAAGTGTTGTCACCGGACTCCAGCCTCATCATCAGGGTTCGCAAAACCAACAACAACAACAACAACAAAAAAGTGGGTCCCTGCACAGGAAATCCCCACATTTTAAAAGGGGACTAAGAAGAGCAGAAGATCTGTGCCTTTTGAGGGGAAAGAAAATGACACTTTTAAGCAATTAAAAGATAACTGGGAGGTAAAACAAATTATTTCTATTAACATCAGATGAGGAAGAAAAGCTCTTTGGCTACCACATCTCAGCCCCAAATGTGTAATTCTGTTTGTAATATAATCTTTTGAGACTTCTCAGTTTGAAAACCAGGATTTGAGACAACAGAGTAAATTTTTTTTTACTTCTAGTCTGGTGTCCCACCATTACCTTATTCTTCAGAAACAACCAAGCTGGCTACAATCCCCTGGCAATATCCTAAGCTCTGTTTTTAAGTCCACCCCCCAGTCTTGTTACCCCATTTCACTCAGCTGAATCCTAGCAACAGTTTTGTTTCCAGTTTTCATCAACAACATGGTTACCTTTTCTACTGGAACAAAGTCTTGTAGCTCTCCTTTAATAGCCCAGCAACCACACAAATGAAAAATCTGTTAGTGTTTGATGGGAAATAATAATAGCAAATAAATAAATAAAGCATTGCAAATTATTATTATCCAAAGAACCTAGGAAGAATAAGAGGACTTGTGTGAATACATCCATGGAAACTGGCTAGAGAGCATTTAGCCCTGTTTTAATGAGCAAAAGTACAAGCTAATGATGGCTGGAGAGTAACGGGAACATTGAATTCAACATAATTCATTGTGTTCAAATGAAACTCATCTTCAACAAACTTCGGGTTCAAACCCCCACTGAAAAACAGAACCTCCTTGCAATGCATATTGAGCCTCTCTGGGCCACTTGCACTTATCCTGTTGGAGACTGTAGCAGAACTACATGAGTTCACAGTACCCTTTCAAGAACAAAAATGTTCTGTGGTAGAAGAAGAGATGGGATTTGTAATGAGCTTTACCTTGGGGAGCCACCAGATAAGTTACAGATGGTTAAATGAGTGTGGGTCTGGGATCACACCTAGCCTAAGTATGATTCTTGGCCGGTCTGCAAAGTCAATGTAGGCAGTCATAAATGCTTCCCACTGCCTTATTTGGAAAATTCAGCTTGTAAAAGTAATCCATTCAGTAGGGGATTACACCTGTGTACTAAGCCATGAGGATGAAAGGCTTTGCACTATTCGAATACAAATCTGGTTATTGTGTGCACAGACTAGACAGACAACTGAGTTACTAATGTGCTTAAAATTCAAGCTCCTGGTTCCAATCAGATAAATCAGTTCTTTTTCAAAGTATAAGAGAATAGGCTCATTTTCACCCCTGGCATAAGAACATGCAGGAGTGTAACGAATCTGGCTCCCAGTAGAGCTGGAAAATTCTGTGAAATATCTGATAAATATTTGTTCAAATGCTTTGGGCCCTGACCCAACAAAGCATGTGTACAGATGAAAAGAAGATGAGTACTCCCAGCAAAATGAAAGGAATATCTGTAGAATTATTCAAAGGCTGAAATCAAGCATACAGTGAAACATTTTCCTGGGTGACTCTGGTTTATGGCTTGTATGAGCATGGATTCTAAGCACAGAACTATTGGTACAATTTATTTCAGATGGAGAGGAATCATTGCTATTATTGTTATTACTGACACTTTGCAGCCCTCATAGTGGATGCACTTTGACTTCTGCAATGTTTTTCCTTGATCCTAGTGTGGCTTGTTCCCATTCCCATGTATCACAAAGCAATTTATGCTGGCACAACTGCATCTACAATAGACACTTAGGCTGGTATCTCTTTAACAGCACAACAGAAACTGATGAGAAATAAATAAATAACAACAACAACAAAATCCTTACTCTTCTATAAGGAACATCCATACAAAGCATGGAGTGCATTCTGCCACATCCTTCTTTCGCTTCTCAGAAAGAATAAAAAAAAACATCAGAAAGATGCAGGTAAGACTGAATACACAAAACTGCTTCCATACAAGAAGAGATTAAATAGACCAAAGATCTTTAACTCAGACAAAAAAAAAAAAAAAAAAGTCTGAAATGATTGACAAAGGTCTCTAAATTGCGAAGAAGAATAGCAAATGAGTATTTATTGATTCTCATGGCACAAAAATTATAGGTAGTCAAACACAACTATCAGAAGGGAAGTTCTAAAAGCAAACAAAGGAAAGCACTTTTACACAAAACAGAATTAACTGTGTAACTTGTTGCCACAGTAACTTGTGGATACCAACTGCATCAAGCAGATTCAAAAGATTATTAGACAAATTGATGAAAGTCCTTTCTAAAGGATAGACAAAGATGTAAACACTCTAGTTGTCAAGGCTGTGCCAAATTAGTAGCTACCTTACAAATACAAGCCTACTACACTTTTTAACCTGGCAGAACTTGCCAGTATAAATGATTTGTTTTCTAAAGGCATCTAGGTGCCATTTCACATCCAGAATAATCATGTTCATGTTCTTTACCCTTTACGGCTTTTGGTTAACGTCACAGAGGAAAACACTGCCCAGAAAACCTGTGTGAAGCTGACTTCTACAGTCAAACAGCCCTCTCTTGCAAACATCTGAGAGCCTTCCAGTGTCCTTAGTTGTGATTAATGGATCTACTCATGTGTGTAAAGTTATTAACAGAAATATTCATAGAACCAGATACTAAACCAATGAGGAATGAATTAACAGGTTAAAATGGGTGTACAGAGCTGATCAGGTTATGCTACAGATTAACTTCTTTGTAGTGACCTAAATTATTTCTTCATAGCCTATAAAGCAAAAAAAGAAAAAAAAGAAAAAAAAAAAACACAACCCAAGCCCATGAAGAAAACAGAGCTGAGAATCTGATTGCTGTTTTTATTTTTTTTCTTGGCTAACAGGCAAACTTACACACAGCTGCTCTGTCACTCCCCCCCTACCCATCAGAAAGACAGGGCAGAAAATAGGAAAAACAGAAGCAGGAAAGCTTGTGGGCTGAGACAAAAACAGCAAGATCACTTACCAATTACTGTTATGGTCAAAACAGATAGGAAAATGAACTTAATTTATTGCCAGTTAAAATAAGGGTAGTGAGAAACAAACAAACAAAAAAAAAAAGACAAAGCTTAAAGTAGTATCTTTCCTCTTGCTTTCCCAGAGTCTCCACACTCCTCTACCCACCCCACGCAGTTTCTCTCTGCTGCTCTTCACCTCTATCACCTTTCTCCCGCTCCAACGTGGGCCTTCCACAGGCCTCAGCTCTTTCAGGAATGTCCACCTACTCTGGCACGGGGTTCTCCATGGGCTGCAGTGTGGAGATCTGCTCCAGGGCGATCTTCCTCACAGGGTGCAGCAGGATCTCTGCAGCAGGCCTGGCACACCTCCTCCTTCTCCTCTGGTGCTCGCATGGCTGTTTCTCTCTATTGCTGTTCCCTCCTCCTCTCTGCCCAGTGTGTTATTCCATTTCTTAAACATGTTTCCACCACCAGCCTGGCAGAGATGCTAAGCCGCTCGCTGCGGTGTGGCTGTTGCAGAGCTGGCTGGAACTGGCTGTGCCCAACACGGGGCAGCCCTGGCCTCTCCTCAGAGGCCACCCTTGCAGGCCCCGCTGGCTGCCAGCACCTGGGCACAGGCACCCAGGACATTACTGAATGCTTATGTTCACTGAAATTGTGAGGAAATGCCAGAGAAATCCAAAGCAGAACATTGTGAGGGATCTGTTAGGAAACATTTGCTCAGGAAACGTGGTGTCCTGGTTTCAGCTGTGACAGAGTGAACTCTCTTCCCAGGAGCTGGTGTGAGGCTGTTTGGGTTTGTGCTGAGGAGAAGCTGATCACACACTGATGGGCAGAGCTGCTGCCGGTACAGTCAAGGACTTTCAAGCTTC
>NW_010107789.1:5239-35940 GCF_000699245.1 Pterocles gutturalis
CCCGTGTCTGCAGGGGCAGGAGGAGCTGGGAGGGAGCACAGCCCCTGTGACCAGCCCAGGATTCCACCTCAGGATTGAGACCCAAACTGGGGAATGGTGTTTTCCAGATCGTGCACGTCACGCCCAGTATATAGATGTTTATCTGTTTGGATGTTCCCTCTCTCTGGTTCGCCCCTCTCCAGGGATTGTCTCATTATCTCAGCTGGCTCTCGATCTCGGACACTTGGGCTCTTATCTCTGTTCCAGGACTGCACTTTTGGGACTCTCCCTGGTCTGGGATCATTAGCTGGGAACAGGCTGTGGCTTGGTCATCTGGTGGCTAGCAGTTCACTGCTCCCTCCTAGCTTCTCCTGCACCAATCTAAAATACAGACTCTTAATAGCTACTGTGAAGGAAGTTAACTCTGTCCCAGCCAAAACAAGAACATGTGGTCGTAGCAGGCTGCATTCAGGCTGCTGGGACAGGCACCCCATGGGCAGCAAAAAGGGTGTGTCTCCTGCCAAAAAACAAAACACCACTAAAGAATACCATCACACATACACATACAAAAATAGACTTTTGCTTCAGAATAGATATTTAAGGTGAAGGTAAGCCACCAGTACAAAACAAACGAGGGTTTGACAACCTGGCCTAACAGATAGTTTGAAATCAGACATCACAGGCTCTGGCTGAGGCACTAAACAGGCTGCTGAAGCAGCTGCCTCTCTAGGGATACGGGTGTCCACTGCTTCTTCAGAAGGAACTGGTAATCTAGGACAGAAAATACCACTAGAGGGACCACTGGTCTGATGTCTCTGAAGAAATCCGGAGTTTCTGTGCTCCCAAATGTCAGCTGAAGTCCTAAATACATGGGATCGTCATGACTTTCTTGATGTGGGTGTCACTGGTGAAGGTGTCTCCTGTGCAATTAGGCAGCCCTACCTTGTCTTCATCTACCAGTCCCTGTTTCACAGCTGGGTAATGGGGAATATAGATCATACTACACCTTTCTTAAGGGCTATATGAAAAGATATATGAAAAAAGATATGTCCTCAACAAGGACAGAAGAGGACATTGTGCACTATGCTTTAGCAGAAAACCTATAGGTTAAATATGAAAAAAAAGCTTTAACCAGCCTCAGAGGAATAGTTCAGGCAACAGAATAAAATGCCAGACGAGCTTGTGTAAACGAGCAAATTATATTCAAGGCAGGATGTGATACCCAATTATTAGGGATGGAAAAAGTCTATGGATCAATCCTGCCACTATGCAGGGGGATGGGGTAGCTGGCCAGAGGCCTCCATTCCAGCCTTAATAAATGTGTATAGGAGAAGACTGCATTAGCAGCTAAAGGAGACACCAAGGGTGCAAGCACAGAGGCATGATATTAAAGGGCAGAGACAACACTCTATTTACAATAGAATAAACATCATTTACACATGTGTTACCCGTTTAAGTGAGAAGATGGGAAATGGAAGCAGGCACTGTCAGGCTACATTTAGAAGAGCTGTGTTTGATGGAACACTTCAACGTGCTTCGATTGAGACCCCTGCTACTTTCCTTTTGAAAATTGTAGAGTAAAATGTGCTGGTGAATTGTAAAGGTTTCATCCCCCTTGATGTATTTTTATTGAACACGACTTGCAGGCTTCAAATTTTAATATTCTGTCCCTAGACTGCTGTCACTCATGATATCACACTTCTCAATTCACAGGGGTTAGGGTTTGGGGGAAAATGGTCCAGACATAATCATTAGGACACTTTGTTTATTGTAGGACTATATTGTAAAAATGTAAATTTATATTTTATAATTCCCATGGGAAATAGAAAAAGATGGCATTTAAAAGCAAAAGCATAAACAAACAAAAAAAAAAAGAATGTGTTTTTTTCTCACTAACTGCCATGCTCTATCAAAAAACCAAAGCATTTTCTGATTATATTCCATCTATTTCCCAAGTGCTTGCTTTTCCTTCTTAGGAACTTTTTCATCAGAGTTTCAGAATAATTTCGTGCCTTTCTTTCCCCCCTAAGCCATCCAATGTGTAAACTTACAGATGGCAGCGTCCTTCTCAGACGTCATTTTCATTGCTAGTAACTTCTGTGCCTCTGGAGGAGGCCAGCTTATGGTTCTGTTATGCCACTAATGAGTCTCCCATCTCTTCAGCAGTAAACAGTCTTTTTACTAGTCAATATTTGTGCTGCATTGTGCACACAATGCCCTAAGAATCTTGCCCCCACTAGTGAGCACATTTTATGAATCTAAATAGTTTTTCGGTTGTCTTCCAGAGATTCAGGATTACTGGGCTTTTTTTGTATATCCACAGCGTCTCGTGTACTTAGATCATAAATTTTCCATGAAAAATGCATGCTTGTGGCAGTGGGCAATCTAACTATCTATATTATTTATTTAGTCTCTCTGGAGCAAAAGCTAAATATATTAGCTTTTGACTGGTTAGGCATGCTCTGTCCCTGTGATTCTACCTAGAATAAAACACAGAGCTAGGTCATTTGGAAAGTATGAGCTTTTCCATGAGAAGCTCAAATTTGATGTCACTTAGTACGACCACTAGGCTGCACTGTGAAAAATGAATGGATGTAGTAATTAGCCATATTAATATTCTGTGAAAGTGAGAGCATAGTACAGACACAACAAAGTACAAAAGGCTTTTAATTTATGTTTGTTGCTAAATAGGATAACTTCAGATAAAACTAAATTGAATGATGTCTTGGCAATGTCCTAAGAAAAAAGAATAATATTTCCCAAATTTATAACCTGGAATATAAGTTATAATTAATAGCAGGAAGGGCATATGAGCTAAATAAAATTGTATTAAATAAGAGCCACCATTTTTGTCTATGACCATTCCTGAGGTGGAGTTTTCAGAGGGGTGCCAGAATGGGCCTGTTGAGCTGCACTGAGATGTCTGGTTGAACTGGTCTATTCTAGATTTACTGTGATGTACCTCAAATGAGAATTGGAATTTGGTCAGTGGAGTCAAAATCCCTAAAAGTAGCCATAAGTTCAGAGGAGCTCAGGATAGAAGATTTGAAACTGTATTTCACTCACAGTTGAAATGGAAGGAGTACATTATATCCACTACCAGAATTCTTCTTCCAAAAAATCAAAAATAGTCTAGTAATATTATTAACTGTTGGATGAGATGCAGTTTCCTGGGAAGGCCCTAATGATTATACCAGCCAGGAATTTTGACTAAGTGGCTTCGGTCATTCCTCACAACCTCATTTCCCAACACATGATGCATCTACAGTTCTGCCAAATCTCGGGATATTTGAACCTAACACTGTTTTGATGCTCTGTCACTGACTATTCAGGAATTGGGATATGCTGAAATCTCTTTAACTCAGAAAGCATCCAGAATATTAGGGAAATGCAGTTTATCAAACTTCCCTTTCCTGCTTGCTGCGTTATTTTCCTAGATACCTTGGTAGGCACCAGCTACTGTAAGGAACCTCACACTAAACAAATCCTGTAGGGCTGGAGGCCCTTTAATCAACCTCTCATTTACATCTGCCATCCTGTTTGCACCACATGGAAGAAAACTTTAGGATTTAAAACTCAACAAACTCACACTCAATTAATATTATTCATATTATTAATTGTTGCTGTTGTGGGACTTATCAGGACATAATTGACCTTGTCAGTGTTATGTGCCCTCTGCACTTCTGTAAGATCCTTCCACTCCTCTCATGCTTAATTATAACCTGATAAAGCCAAAAGGAAGTTTATTTTCCCCATCCCTGCCTTAACCACAGAATGTCAAAGAAAAAGAGGGGAGAAGAGAGGGAAGAAGGAGGGATAGAGCTCCTAAAACATGTAATCTGCTCAATTAATAAAGTGAATCTAATGTAGTTACTCCCTGGGGCCTGACAAATGCACCTATTGTTATCACCAGACAGCTGATACTAAGTACATGTCCAGACATTTCCCCCCTACACCACCCTCTATACATGTATTTTAAGAAAAGAAATCCTTATTTGACCTAACGGGGGACTGGGATGATCTGTTTTTCATAGAAAACCGTGACTCACTGCAACACTCATGCTGCTCAGCCAGTGAAAGTTATCACAGCAAGCGCAGGATTTTTTACAAATGCATTAAAAGGAAGAAGAAATATATATACTTAAAGAACAGACGTTCTCTCCCCCCCATCTGCTGACTTTTTAACTATTATTTCATACATCAGCCTTGAGCTGTCATTCCAGCAGGTTTAAGACTCACGTGAATGGAACATTGATAAGGAAGTGATGTGGGTACTCCTGTGTGTGCAAACCGGTGGCTGTGCCCTGGTGATTAGAGTGGAGATGGAAACATGCAGTCCTCCTGCTGTCATTGACATATTCATCCCAAGATGTGGTGGCTAAATTCATCTCCCTGAAGACCCCTTTAAACAGTCAACACAGGGATTGAGTGGTACCCACAGGATGAAGAAAGCCTTCTGCCCTTTGGATTTCACTTGTCGAGACCTTCAGCTCAGCCGTTTAACCCTTTGGGTGGCTCTGTTTTCCAGACTGTAAAAGGGGCAGAGTAGTCCCATAAAAAACTGATTTATCTGTGTCTTTGCATGGCTGTCTGCCTGAGCAGGAACCTGAGCTGCAAGGAGAGGATTTTGCAAATGAGATGTATCTAGCTACCTATTTAATAAACAAGGTATTCATGGAGATGAAAAATGTTTACTGTGAGTCTTAAGTTTTGTCTTCTTGGGCCCTACAAAATAGCTTCTTATCCCGGCATCCAGGCATACTGGGTGCTGTAGGCTTCTGACAGACGCTTATCTATACGCTGGGCATTATGTCCATGATACGGAATAGACTGTTGGTCAATTTGTCTCTTAGTCCTAAACTTAAGACCAAATACTAGGCTACTAATTGGGGCTGTGCATCTCCTGCCCCTGCAGACACTGGCACAGCAGAGAAGCTGAAAAGTCCTCAACTGTCCTGGCAGCAACCGTAACCATCATCAGCCTTCTTCTCAACACAAATCCAAAACACAGATGTTGTATCTGGTGTTTGCCTTTTGCCACATGGGATGACAGTTTCAGAAGGAATTTCCTGGATAGTCCTACTAGGTTTATCCTAATTTTTTTCTGAAATAGGTCTTGGAGAATTGCTTTATAGATTCATCAGATTCCTCAGACAGCAGGGCCTGCAATTTAATGTCAAATTATAGAAATGGGCTCAGTTCACTTTAAAATGAGCTAGCTTCTGTCAATGGTGGTTTTATCTTGTTTATATGATCAAGTGGGTTAATCAGTAGGAGAAAGTTTAGAGAAGTGTTTCTCAAAACGTTTGTGCTGTCTGCAAATAGGACTGCTCCATAATGAAATTATCTTTTACAAGAAAATTAGAAATCAGAAAAGATTATAGGATTTCTTAATTCTCCCAAATGTTTTACAGAGAATTCAAAATTTCAGTAGGATTATGTAAGATTAAAAGAAAACTGGAGGTATGAAGCTGTCATCCTAGTCAACCATTCTCCACTGATTTTAATACTATTCTCATGCTTAAATTAGACATACTCTCACAGACTTTACTGAATCAAATTCTACAAAGTACATAGATTTTTTTCTTTCACATTTTCTATTAAAATTAGGCAACTCTATAATATGCACAGTGCTTATTTAATGCAAGTAAACCAGGAAGTCCTCGTACTTCTTTCAGATAGCAAGATGAAACTGAAGATGCATTTGCATATATTCACATGAGAGGACAGGTTAGATGCAATGAGCAGACTCTTAACTTTTTTTTTTTTTTTAATCTGAAGCCAAGGAAAGCAGAATAAGTCCCAGATATAATGAGCTTAACTTCAAGTAAAGGAAAATCCAAAGTAAGGTTCCTGCTGTTCTTCTACTGAAAGGGTGTCATTACATATTTCTTCTCCCACTCTCTCCACACAGGATCATATCAGCTTCTGTGTTTCCATATTGCAGTTTCTGACTTGCTTTCTTAGAGCAATGAGCCAGTCTGAGCAGCCAGTCTGAGATGATTGGATAAATAAAGAGCACAAATGTTTTCATCTTGTTAAGCTTCAAGCTGGTTGTGCAATCTCACAGTACCACAAAATGTATCCTTTCAGTATCTGTCTTAAATACCTTTAATGTGTCCTGAGGTAATCACTGGGACAAGGAAAAATGGAATAATGTGCAAAGCAAAAGTCCTTTGGTCACATTCCTACCATAAACTGTCCTGAACATCATCACACAGGACTTTATTCCTTAGCTGAGGCTTCTGAAGATCCTGTCCTAAACCAGGCCTGTCTGGTGAACACCAAAGGAACCTGCTTGATTTTGGAGGTGGAACTGGATTTTGTATCACTGTCATGCCCCAAAATGATGGCTGGTTCAGGCTCTACCACAGACCGTATGTATAACACTTCTGATGAAAAAGGACCAAATCTGGATTTAAGTTATAGACAGAATATATATACTTACCTCAATGGCAAATAGTCAGGACGCTATGGGAACTATCAATCCTGAAGTTAACATTTAAAGTGGGTTCAACACTAACTTTTTATATGCCTTTGCCTCCACCTTCCTCCCCAGTGACAGTAATCCTTCAAAAGTAAATTTATGCATTAAGAGCATGAAGCAGCTTGAGATATTAGGAAATCTAAAATACTGCAGTAGGACAAGCTCTTCCGTGCTTTGTGAAGACAAGGAATCTAATGCTTAAGGTGCTGGCACAGATTGCAAGGCACTTTGGGTTTTTTTTCCCCTTTTCCTTGTTACTAGATTTCCTTCCTTCCCAATTTTGGCCAGATCACTTGGGTTAAATTTAAAACAGAAAGAGTGACACTGCCCCACCTCACAGCAATAGAGAAGATGATATTTAGGTCCTTTAGTATAAGAGCGGCAAAGGCAACCTAGACAGCTGAATGGTAAATTGAAGAAATATCATTAATTAGCCCCAACAAATTAACAACTAGCCCATAAGCCAGTACCTTTGTGTCCTCTATATCAAATTCACCATGCATAATCCTTTCTTGTGCTGAGCTCTGCTGATAAAGGAAGGATTCGTTAAAAATAATTTAGCACTATTCATTATGGAAGCCATACAGGGCTCCTGCTTGTCAGCAACAGTTTCAAGAACCAGTCTGAAGACTTCAGAAAAAATATAAAAAGGAGGGTAAGGGGGAGAACATTTTTCTACACTTCAGTAGGAGCTTTAAGAAGCCAGTTTGGTTTTCAGTAGTGTCCCTGTGAACAGAAGCCAGATGGTCTTTAAACCAGCATTTCTCCCACCATTTTAGTCATGAAAGCCACTACTCTGATGGAGCTGCGAGGAGAGATAGGGATGGCAGGATACAGGCAGCACACAAAGGAGAAATAAGAAATCCTTTAAGCGGGGAATGAAACACACTGTTTGACAGCTAGAAAAGGGGGGAGTGTCAGGAAAGTAAAAGGGCAGGCTCCATAGGGGTAAGCAGAAATAATGGAGTGTAGAGTAACGGGATGTGAAGGGGTTATAATGATTATGGTAGCCAAGTGTGTAATTTGCAGTGAATAATTGATCCAGTGCCTTTATCTTTTTCATTTTTTTTTACTGTTTCTCATCAAGTAGATCACAATTTTCTTGCATCTGTTCCATCCTGATGATTCAGTGAGTGATTTCTGCAATTGAAGCTTGGTCTGTATACCAAACACAAGCAAAATTCATTGTGAATATACAATATCAGAAATCCTAGTTCAGTTTTGATGGAACACATAAATCACATAGTATTTTGTATTTTCTCTAATTAGTGAGTGTAACTCTAACAATTGCTGTGACATTTCTCCCAATTATGTATTCAGAATATGTTTTTTGTGAATATATTTTTAATGGACTTTCTCTCCAAATTATTATGACAGTAAACTCATTGGCAAGGATATTACTGCAATTTTTGACAATCTAGGGACTTAAAATTCCATGGTACTTTTTTGTTAAAGGGGAAGAGATTACATGAGAGACCGGCCCCAATTCCGGTATATATAATTACTATCACCACATGAAAATATCTGATATGGTCTTCATTAAATGAAATAGGTCTCCAAGCCTCTACTTGCCTCTCACTATGGTGTGTGTGTGACAGCAAGTAAATTTGTAGATTTCTCAGAGAGGATATGGGCTGAAAATACCTCCAAACCAGAAAATCCCAAGTGCCTATCATGGAAGCTAAAAGGAGAATTGCATGCTCAATAAGTAAGTAAATGTTTTATTGGAATGCTAGGAAGACAATCGCAATGCACTATGCTGGAGCAATTAAAAAAAAATTATGAGTGTGGTCTCATTTCATGACAAAATCAAAATTTCAGAGGGTGGAGTTTAGTCTGGTGATACTCACAAAAGGGACAGGAATGTAATTAACACAAACCCAGTATAATTCAGAGATAGAAACAACAGAGAGTACAGGAGGTATGATGGTGACAGGAGTCTGGAGCAAGGAAGACTTACTCTTGGTAGAAGAGGATCAGGTTAGATAATACTTAAGCAAACTAAAACATAAACCCATAGGCCCTGATACAGTGCACACACAAGTGCTGAGGGACCTGCATTATGTCCTTGTGAGGCCTCTTGGTAATCATGGAATGATCATAACGATTGGGACTGATGCCTGAGGATTGGAGGAAAGCAGAAGTCATTCTTAGCGTTAAAAAGGGCAAGAAGGAGGGCCTGCCAAATTACAGGCTGGCCAGTCTGTTCATCCTTGGGAAGGTGATAGATTAGGTAATCCTGGAAATCATTTTCAGGCACGGGAAGGAAAAGAAAGACAACAGGAGTGGTCAGCATGGATTCACTAAGGGGGACACGTTTGACCAATGTGACAACCTTCTATAGTGAAATGACCGGCTTGGCAGATGAAGGAAGAGCAGTGGGCATTGTCTACCTTGACTTCCATAAGGCTTTGAAAAGTGTCTCCCATAGGATCCTCACAGAGAAACTGATGAAGTATAGGCTAGATAGGCAGCCAACAAAGTGCATTGAAAAAGGCCTAGAGGGCCTTTCCTGAGCACCTCCTGCAGGTACCCTATGCTAGCTGAACTAGAGGGGGTTGTCTGGGAGAGAGCACAGGACTCTGAGGGGGGTCTTGGGCTGGAGGGCAACATGAACTTTGTGAGCTGAGGCAGGCATTGCCCTCCGATGGTCAGGGCACCTCCAAAGCCTCTTGCTCTGCATCCCACAAGGACTCCCCCAGCCCTGGACGTGGTGGCCCCATGCAGGCAACCTGTAAGACTGCTGTGTGGCTTTTCTGCAGCTGATCTTTCACGGCTCTGCAGAAAAGGAGTGTTGGTCCGGGTGGAGACCCAGCTGTGGCATCAGTGTGCCCTTGTGCCAAAGACGGCTCGTGGTGTCGTTGGCTTTATGAGCAAGGAGTGTTTACTGCTAATCCGTGACTGCAGTTTCTTTGACCACTCTGGTTGGAAAAGGACCTTTAGAACTCCTTCAGTATAATCTTTCTCTACACATGTCCAGCCTTTGATTTAGCATGGGTTGTTCAAGTTCCTGGGCTTTTGTCTTGGCCATCCTCTATGATGGGCATTTCCCAGCCTTTCTCAGGAACTTCTTCTGACTACCATGACTGTGAAATACGTAATTCTTTTATCCAGAATTTTTCCTTGCTTCTACTTTTATCCATTGAGTCTTATCCTTACTCTGTGTACTTCCAAGAAGAGTCTGGTCTGTGTTTTCTATAACCTTCAATTAAGCTATAGAAGACAGCAACATGATGCTTGGTTTTCTTTTGGCTTAAAAGTCTCTTCTATCTTCTCTTGTCAACATATGTCATTCCCTCCAATCATTTTAGTTTTCCTCTGTTATGCTTTTGCTGCTCTCCCCTCTTCTACTACGGCAGGATCTTATATAGACTATCAGTTTAGTCAGACATGATTTGACCTTGATGCTGGCAGTTCCCTATATACCTCTTATCCTTCCAGTTCCTGGACAGGACTTACAGGTTTATTTGTTCTCTACTCTTCATGAACACTGAGGTCAGACTGGCTGGGCCGTAGCTTCCTAGATCAATCTAAGTTTTTGCCTTTCTTCAAATTGTATTTTATCTTTGTCCTTTTTCTGTCCGCAGAAACCTGTCCTGAACACCATAACCTTGTAAAAATGTTGTAAAATTACTTTTTCCAGCTTTGCCAGGACCTCCAGGTGTGTTCCACCTGCCATCTATGTGTCAAAGTTTCTTAAGTGATTCCTAACTTGATCTTTCTGTGTAGTGTATAGTATTACGGTCCTTTAAACTCAACTGCTAGGCATGGTATCTGGAAAGCTGGAGATCACACTGTAGCACTGAAGTCCTTTGCCACTAGGTCACAGGATGAGAGGGAATGGATTTAAACTGGAAGAGGGAAGATTTAGACTAGATATTAGAAATAAATTCTTTACTGTGAGGGTAGGGAGACACTGGAAGAGGTTGCCCAGGGAAGTTGGGGATGTCATCCCTGGAGGTGTTCAAGGCCAGGCTGGACGAGGCTTTGAGCAACCTGGTCCAGTGGAAGCTGTCCCTGCCCACAGCAGGGGGTTGGAACTAGATGATCTCTAAGGTCCCTTCGAACCCAAACCTTTTTTATGATTCTATGATTCTATTGTTCTCATTCAGCAGTGGACTCAGATTTTCTTTAGTCTTTTTTTTTTTTTTTGTTGCTAAAGTGCAAATGGAAGTCCTTCTTGTTGCTTTTGTTATCCATCACTAATTTCAACGCCAGGTAAACTTTTAATTCCCCAATTTTGTCACTGCATGCTTAGGAAAAATTTCTGTATTCCTTCTGGTGGCCCATAGTGGTTTTCACCTTCTACACACTGATTTTTTGTGTTTGAACAAGAATCTTACAAGAATCTTACAAGAGCTGCTCAACATCCTTCACATTGGAATAGATCTTTCTTTTACTCTAATTTTGTCCTTGATGAGCTATCCCACACCCTTCTGCCCTTCGGGGCAGCGGCCCATGAGATCTCACAACCAGTTCCCTGAACAAGGCAAAGTCTGCTCTCCTAAAAGCAAGAGTCATTCATTATTTTGCTAGTTGCTTTCCTCATTTCCCTCAGGATCTTTACCTCTGCTGTTTCACCTCAATGAAGTTAGGGACAAACATGGAAATGATATTTCAGGCTAGGTACAGAGCTGACCATATGACCTTGTCTGGAGGAAGGAAATTTTGGAAATTAAGTACCCTCTTAACTCTGGTAAAAAACATACAACATTTGCTGACAGAGTTTGATTAATATTATTTTCCCCAACATAATAAGACCGTAGCAGTAACTTATTGCTATTACTATTTTTAACATGAACTAACAAACATGAAGATGAAACAAGTATTTGTCATACAGAGCTTAGAATTCAGGTATCCACAAGTAATGCAAGAAATATTTAAGATTACCACATTAATAACTGTGTTACTTCTTTGATACAATTTAGCCATTTCAAAGATGGTGTGTGGAAAGAAACTAGATCTAATCTTGGTGAAAGGTCTTCAGATAAGAAAAGGCAGATATGTACATCATAAGGCAGATATGTCAAGTCTCACCTGCAAAGAAGTGAGACTCATCCAATTGCCTCCTGTCTCACTCTCTTTCCTGCCTAGAGAGGCGTGTATTTCACTCATTTTCAGCACAGCATCAGAACCTTCCTTTTAGTCCATGACCATCACCTGCCAGATGTGGCTGGACAGCAGCAGCCTCCCCTGGGATCTGGTCATGCCTGTGTCTCATTCCAGAGGTTGCAAAGCAGGAGAGAGGACAGAGACTGCGGTGCCATCCAGTACTGCAATGCATCCTGTATGGCCAGTCTCATTAATTATAAGAGGCAATTTACCAGAGAGACAACTTTCCCAGAACTGTGGGATTTATACAGCCCTCTTCTCTATAGGGTCTCTACTGTCTACAAAGATGTGAGGTCATATTCAGTGGAATTCATATAGGGCTTTTGTGTTTTCTCTCCAGAGATTTATTGTCTGTGAAATTCTAGAAATTAATCTTTAGGCTTAGTGTTCCTTATCAAGCTTACTTGAAATTGGCAAGCATATCAAAAGATTTTGGGAGTGATATGGGGGGAAAATCCTGTAAACGTAAGAATCATAATTACAAATCTCTTCTTTATTAAGGAAACCATTTTATATATATTTAAAACAAAGCAAAACAAACAAACAAAACACAAACACAAAAAACAAACAGGCAAAACACAACAAAACATGGAGTGATAAAAGCACCATAGAATAGGAAGGTACCTGGAGCTGTAACATTATTGCATGCAAAGCCTTTCAGAATGTAGACATGGCTAGAAAAAAACCTGTCAGACATATTTGCAACAATATGAATATGATTCTTCATAGACTACATAGCCACCTGCTATGTAAGCCCAGTAGTGTAGATAAGTAGGCATATTAGACTGGAGCAATGTGGTCCAATACTGCAAATACTAACACCATTCTAAGGCAATATTAAAATACAAATAGCTGGTAAAAATAATGTCTAAGACATAGCTTGCAGTCATTGATAAACCGGCATACTGATTTTCCTGAGATACAGGGCAAGGGAAGCCAAGCCGGAGAAATGAAGCTTGTAGCACATCATACTATATCTTGTATGAGGAATGCAGTCACCATAAACTGTATGCAGTATTCTCAGAGAATACAAGGACAACTTTTCAAAAAGAGACAGAGACGTTTATAAGGGAAGCCAAAGTTTTAAATAGATTTGCATGTGGTACCTATAAGATTATTGAAACAGATAATCCTGCAGGACCACTATGGAATAAATGGATGACCTGACATCAACAGATGACCCAAGACCAAATGGGCCAACACTTTATCCAGGTGAAGCTTGTAGCAGCATTTTAAATGGTGGGACAGGGAAGTAAATGAGAATCTGTAATTATCCCCAAAAAATTATGACCATTAAATACATTAATTGCTCATTAATGCTTACAACATGGCACCTGTTTTTTCCAAGACAAAAGAATGCAATACTTGAGATATTTAATGCTATACATAATCCAACCACCTGCCAAATTTTGCCAGAGTTTTGGAATTCTGGTTAAGTGTTGTAAGATTTACTGATACATGCACGAGAGCAGTGCCTCCTAAAGTAGAAGACTACTGACCCTTCCTATATTGAATATATGTGTACCAAGTTGATTGTTCTAGTCATCAAGTAAGGACTCAAATTTGACCCTGTAAAACAGAGACTATTAAAGTAATACAAAGATTCTGGGATGTGAAGACAATCTACTAATTATTTATCCTTTACCAGCTGTCTTTTTAGAATTTGTATACAGCTAGTAGAGGGATGGTATTTCGTTGAAGAAAACATAAGTTCAGATGAAGTCAAGAAGTTTGTCTTTTAGCTATTATGTAGACTGTTTCATAATTTGTATAATTTTTTTCAAATTATCCTTACAACAAAGATTCACTCTACTTTAATAAACTGGCAATTACATCATTTTATTACTCAGTATGTTGTAAAAGATATAATATTTCTTCTGTTTACCCAGAGCTTGACTGATTTGAAAAAAACAAACCAAACATCAAAGCTGGAACCAATCAGTGAAAATTACTGGATTTCAACTGTTACAGGATATATTCTGCCTCTGCAAGCACGTCTCTTTTGACTTCCTATCTGTTTGATTTGTTCTTGTAGTAGGCCAGAAGTGCATGCCACCCACAGCAGTACTAAAACTTTTGAAGAAGTGTTGTGTGACTTAACTGTATATTCAATTTTCTTACTACGGCAAATATAATTTTCAAAACAGTGGTGAATAAACAGACTGGTGAAATTTCCCCTCCATTTCCAAATAATAATAGAAATGGGAGGAGACATGTGAGGTCCTAAAGTCCTCTGCTACGGCAAATAGCACGTAGTATGAACTTTTCCACTTTCAATATTAAAACAGATGAGGATTTTTTGCTCTCAGGTCTCTGGTTGTTCGTTTTCTACAGAACATAGCTTCTCTAATGTGGGAGAATATTCTTCCATTTTCTAGATGGTGTGGTTGTGCGTGGTGGGTTTGTCTGGTAGCAGGAGAGGGGCTACAGTGACAGCTCCTGTCAGTAACTGCGGGAAGTTCCCCTGGCTCCAAGATTTTGGTAGTGGGCCAAGGGAGCACTAGTGAGCTGGCCCCTGTGAGAAACTGCTGGAAGTTTCCCCAGCTTCAGGCTGGACCCGCCTCTCGCCTACGCCGGGCCAGTCACCGCCTCTGCAAATGACAGATTTAAGAGGGGGCACAGCGCAGGGAGCAGCAGCATGGGCCCAGGCAGGGCAAGGCCTGGCCCAGCCTTTCTGTCCAGCCCCTTCCCAGCCTCTCTTGCAACCCGATCCACCACCTCAGCCTCTTCCACAGAGCCTTGGCCCAGCCAACCCAGCACAACCCCTGCCCAAGAGATGAGAGTTCCTCAGGAGACAGCAAAAGAACCTGCGATGGAGAGAGGAGTGGGGTATGAGAGAGACAACTGCGCAGACACAAAGGTCAGTGAAGAGGAAGGAGAGGGAGGAGGTGGCAGAGGAGAGATCAGCCTGCAGCCTGTGGTGAAGATAAAGGTGGCCCACGTTGTCCCCTATGCAGCCCATGGAGAGCAGAGCTCGCCTGTAGCTCATGGAGATTTAACAGTGGAGCAGATCCCACCCTGTAGCCTGTGGAGGACCCCACGTGGGAAGAGGTGGCTGTGCCCCAAGGAGGCCATGACTATGGCTGTGACCACAAGTGGTGAGTGAACCCTCCCTGTCCTCACCTCAGACAGTGAGGTTTTTACCTTTTTATTCTCCTCCCCATCCCACCAGAGGGAAGGCGAGAGCGAGAGGCTGAGTGGTGCTTAGTTGCTGGGTGCCCTTAAATCATGATGCTGGTTTAAATTTATTTTCCAGACTTTATACCCATTTTCCCTTGTGTGAACACTGCCATTAGCTTAAATAGGCCCTTTCCTTCTCTCACATTCCCATTAAAACTTCCCTGATGTTACTTTAGACAGCAGTGAAATTGTCTCTCACATCCCTTTCATTTTGAAAGGCTCAACAAACCAAGGTGTCTAGAGTGCTGAGCAAGCTTCTCCACTCCCTTGACCTTCTAAGTAGCCTTTTTCTGCATTTGTTCCACTTTGTGTTTTATATCTGGGATTTCACGGTTCATTTAAATTAAAACTCTATATGGAAATGGCAAATATACAGATGAATTTATTGTTCCTACACTTAAAGGGAAAAACAGTCTTGAAGATTAGGAAACAGTCCATGTGTTCTTGATCTTTCTGATCTCTGCTCATGACAAACTGATTTTGGGAACAGGGTTTTTGGTTTTGTTTCTGTGGGTTTTTTTTGTTAAGGAAGTATTTAAATGTTCTTTAAAATATAGGGAAATTATATGCTGCTTATGAAGCACACAGAGATGAACAGACTGAACTACAACTGCATATTTGCCTATAAATTTGGAAGGGAAATTTGATGACTGAGCAATCCCATTCCTCTGCCCTCTTCTCAAACCATGTCTAGTAATAGTGAATTTTATTCTCTTATTTTAAAGCACTGTTGAGCGTATTGCTGTTCTTCTAAATAAGCATAAGACCTGTTAACAGATCCAATAAATGTGGCATAGACAATACTATGACTTCTCAGCCTCCCACATGAATGGACTCTCAGTGAGACAGCACCAAGCAGAAGGTTCTGCCAGGTTGAACAGAGGGTGTTATATCAAATGAGGAACATTTCTGTCAAGAAATTACAACCTCAGCATTGACATAAATGTTGACAGCACCATTTCCACTGATGGCAGTATTATGATTCACAGAGGACTGCCCAAAGAGTGATGATTTCGATGAAATGCTTCCCAGTAAGAAAAAATTCTGAAAAGAAAACTGCAAATGACAAGGATTTTATCAGGTCACTGCTGAGATGGAGCACACTTCCTCTGCTGTTCTTAGAAGCATCCTGCCTGTAGAGATAAACTAACCATAATGAAATCTCTTTCTCCACCCATTCCCTTCTTGATGGCAGTGAGAGGCATGATAGTATGGCATTGTAAATCCTGAGTGATGACTGAGGGTGTGTAACTGCAAAAAATATCATCTTTCAAGTACATTTCTACAAAGGAACTCAGGGCCAAATCTGTTAATAGGGTGACCTGAATGAATCCAGTAAAGAGGTTTGAAGAATTAACATGGCCCATAATTTACAAATGCAACATTTTGAGTTTTTCGATCTAATAAAGAGCAAATGGATGTGTCAAAAAGTCAGAATTTACTGCAGTGTAGAATTTGTAAGGTGGGTTGTTTTGTGTTTGGATTCCTTCCCCCACCTTTCTTTTCTGTTTCATACATATTCATAACTCTCACTGTCTCACTTTCTCTCATCCCTAAATTATAAAAAAAAAAAAAAAAGGGAACATGTTCATATCTAGTATTGCATAAGAAATAAAGTAAACAGGGATCACTTCAGCCTGTAATCCCTGAGGAGGAAAGAAATAAATGTTTAAGAGAGTGCAAGAATGCTGAGCTGAAACAGTGTAGGAGGATGTGGCAGCCATAGGGATACTGCTATATCAGTGATAATCCAACAACATAAATCAGTGAGTTTTTGTAGGGATAAACAATACCTCTTAACTAACTTTCTGATATAATTGGAAAAAAACAACACCTTTTTTGATGATGGACACTTTTTTTGTTGTTCTTGTTAACTTTGGCATAGAAACAGTAATTTGGAAATGTAAATAGGATTTGACAGAAAAGCCAGTTGATACCAGGGAAAAAAGGGTGAGATGATAATAATCAAACTGTAGTCTAGCCAGGGACATGCACAGTGATTTTCCTGCTCTGAAAAATTTATGAAGAGTTTCTTTGAAAGTACAAGTGGTGAAGACTCTCTGAGTCATAGACTAGCAGATAGCTCCATTGAAAATAAGCCAGTTGTGAGACATTGGGTCTAGATAGATGTGCAGAAGTCCAGTTTTGAGGGGGGATAAACATGACTGCCACTGCTTGTTATTTGCTCTGGGGTCACAACAGAAGGTGGCCTGTTTACAGAATTGGTAGAAATGATGTGTAGAATATACAGTTGAAGAATGGTGTTATAATGTGCATTTTCTTACATATGGATCTATGTTATGCCCCTAAAAAGACTTGTTCTTGATGCGGACTGAGAGGCTTCTTAATCTGGCGATAACCAGGAAAGCAAAGATTGACTACTGGTGCTATAGCTTATTATATTGATGAATTTACATGTATATTTAACAGGAATTAAAAATTTGCTCGAAAGATCAATGGAAGACTTCACTAAAATTTTTCAGAAGTGGAAGTAAACCTGATTTTGTTTAAAGAGGAGTATTTGGTAGCGTTCCTCACTTCCGTTTTTAAGACAGGTAGAATTTGTTTTTCATTGTACTTGAGCTGAATAGAGGGAACTCTAAAATAGAGATTGAGGATGTAGAAATTGCAAAGTCACAGTGATGCACAAATGCAAGTCTTTTCCCACCACAAATAAATTGCAGCGGATCATATACCATAATATGATCACCGTGAAGGCAATCTCTCTCTAATGCTAGTGTAGCTGGGAGTAAAATAAAAAATTAGTTGCTTGATTTTAAAGCTAGAATTTAAGTGACTCATACAGATTAAAGCTAACAAGTAACCTGCAAGTTTAGGCAATACATTTTTGTATTACTCTCTACTTTTCAGTCTTCTTAAAAATCTTAGCTTCCTTCATTTGTTGCAAAATCCCACTATTTTTTTGCATCAAATGTGCTTCCATTCTGTTAATTTGAAAACACCAAGCAGGTTTATGTCTAGGTAAAACTCAGAAGTTTAGAGCTGATGATCAATGTCTTGCAAAACAGTGCTCATGTATCTGTATTTTTGAATTTATGTACACAAAACTCCCACTCTGTTAAATATAGCCTGATCAAATATTTAATACTCACCGTACTCAAAAATTTAAAATTTTAAATACTCATAAAGCTACTCTGAAATCATCAACAAGTACACTCACTGGGAAAATCTCCTCTGATCTGAAAAGTGGAAGAACAGCACTGAGTCCAGAAGACGAGTTTGCGTTTAAGTTATAACTGGACAAAAAATTATGACTAGGTCACTGTTTTTATCCTCAAACTTCAGATTTCCCTGGATCAGTATTAAAAAAATGTGTGATACTTTTATAATTAATATCTTTCTGTATCAGAGTGTGTACAACAAAATTTGATCTTTTCTATTTTGCAATACTTTATGAAATGTAACTTCATTTTATTCAGTATACCTCATTTCTACTTACACAAGTTTGATGGGTTTATGATCTCATTTTCTAGTCTGCCTAGGCTGTGTTCAGCATTCAGAGGACCTAAAGTAATTCCCTTCATAATCTCTGGCCATGGCAGGGACTAAGTCTGCTCTATATAGAACAATTTTTAGGCTACTCAAAGTAATGTTGCTAAAGCAAGCCATGAGAGACTAATCAACTTTCCTGCTCGTGTTCTTAATCACCCATATAATCCATTCTCTGTTGACCAGAGATGAGGTATTTGAGAAACTAGCATGTATCCCAAGATTTGGACTTCAATTTTTCTTAGAAAAGAAATAGCATTTTCCACTGCAGGCCTTTAAAAAAGTAGAGTACTATTTAACAAATCTGCTCACCTTTATTTCTTCTTGGAGAGAAAAAAGAAGGGAAATGCCAATATAAGACATGTTGATTCCTTGCAAATGTGTAACCTATATTTTAAAACCGTTGCCTTTTTAGCAGGCTGCTTTTGGAAAGTTGGAGAGTGATGTGGAGGTTTGAGAGCAACATAGGAGACATAGGGAGAGCTTGCTGGAATATAAACATTGCAGTACAGCAATTAAGAGCCAGGTTTAGAAGGAAAGACTAAAGGCAAAATAAATTGGGAAAGGGGAAACAAAGAAGAAAAGGAGAAGGGAAATGAGAGGAAAACAAAGTAAAAGATGAAGAGGAAAACGGGGGAATATGAAGGAGGAATAATAAGAAGAAGGAATTAGAAGAAGCGATATTACTCTTTAACGCTGTAATACCCAATTGCCATTGCTAATAGAAGGCCACAGGCTTTGTTATGAGTTTACAAGGCCTCAGGTCTGTGGTTTGCCGGGATTGCACTGACTGAAGTTTTCTTGACCTGCCTGCAGCTTTGCTTCACACAGTTTAGCTGTAACTGCAATTTTTCTAATTACAAAGTGACTTTGACTGGTTTGTTTTACTATTGTTTATCTTTGAGTGGTATGATCACAGCTATATATAAGCAGGCAATAATAAGCATGTATTCTGTGTAGAACGAGGCATTTATGACTCTAACACAATGACATAGTGTAGAGAAGTACAGACCTGGCGTCGTAGCAGAAGCCTTGAGTAGTGGGAACACAGGATGCAGTGTAGAGGAGTGCAGGTGCCGGGTGATAATAGGTGGATCACAGGCTGGGACTGAAGACCCCACAGCTATAAACAACTCGTCTATGGTCAGTTAAAGAAACACAGACCTGGAGCTGGATGAAACTAGTTTTACGGGTAACAAAAAGAATGAAAACAGATAACATTCATGAAAGTGAACACCTATAGCATGTTAGGGTGTAACATGGAGATGGAGACCAGCAAAAAAAAGAACAAGGTGCAGAAGCGAGTTCAGGAACATGTAGAAATGACCCCAAATGGATCCTAGAGAGCAGAGGAGGAAACCATTAACATCACCATTAACATCAGCATGATATTCTTCCTGGCCAAGGACTCCAGATGCTGGCAAGTCACTGCAATCCCCTGCCACCACCACTAAACCATCAACCATGGGACACAGAGGAGTAAAGAAAGGGTGACCATAATAGCAGGGCAACGGGTAGAAACTAAGAAGTGTGCATATTACAGTTTTAATCCTATTATTACATTTATTTATTTTGTGGAATAATACACGAGGTTGACTAACAATTCTTGTATTAGACTGTTAAAATTTCAACTATGCTAACAGTAAGTTTGTATCTTCATATATGAGGTGTGTTTCTCCTTTGAGCATGAAACAAGATTTTGATTTTAACAAGGAAGGAAAAAAAAAAGGAAAAGGAGAAAAAAGGGAAAAGGGAAAGAAAACTTGAAAGAGAAACCAGAAGGAGAAAGTGAAAGGGAAGGAGATGGGGAAGCAGGTTACAACATTTGATACTAAAAACAAACCTCGTTTTATCAGAGATGAGGAAAAACCAGAGAGGTTGTGGAGTCTCCTTCTCTGGAGACATTCAAAGCCCGCCTGGATGCGTTCTTGTGTGATCTGATCTAGGTGTCCTGCTCCGGCAGGGGGATTGGACTAGATGATCTTTCGAGGTCCCTTCCAATCTCTAACATTCTGTGATTCTGTGATTCTGTGAAAAAAAGGAAAGAAAAAATCCTAGCTGCAAATTTCTTTAAATGTACAACTACTTACGTTGGAAAGAGCTTCAAAGAAACGTTCTGCTTTATCTGCCCGCATCATGTCCTACCACAGTTGTCAGCTTTGGAAAGACTTGAAAGATCTTTCCTTTCTTTTTTCCAACCAACTCTAGTGGCCTGCTCTTAGAAATATTACCTACACTGGAGAGAAATGAAAATTGCTCTCTCCTTTTTTTATTATTGTTTTCACAGTAGAGAATTGTGTGTTGGAATTTATTGCTGACACAGAAATAATTTCAGATGACCCATACTAGTGGGCTGTTCTTTCAGACCTCCAAAGGCACTTGGCACTGAGCTGCAAATATACAAAAGCCTCTATAAGGTTTCTCACCACTGGGCTCTGTAGGCAGCAACACTGCAATGCAAAGATAGATAAAACAGAATAAAGAAGGAAGAAGATTTTGTTTGGTGTAAATTGAGTTTGGTGGAGCTGTGTCAGTTTACACTGATGGGAGATCTGTTCCAAGAAGTCTACAGACCAGACCTTACCTTCTCCTCTAGGCAAACATTACATTGATTTGCAGAGAATCTGTCTCCAGCTGTTGCATTTTATTTCAAGTTTGCAATACTTGGAGGGTGCTGGCATTTGGGTTTTTTTTACCCTGTTTGTTTGTATTTCTAAACTCCAGCTATTGGAGTGAAGTGATTACAGAAAAAAATACCAGTTATATTTATTGACTGAAACATCATAGTAGAGAGAATTGTTCAGTGATGATAATGATCAAGTCTACTTAAATCCCCCAAACCACATGAAATAAAAGCACATCCTTAAATATCTATTCAAGTAATAAAGAAAGAAAGATGGAGGGAGGAAAGATTTGAGATTTTTTAAGGCAATAGCATTTTTAGGGAACACATATTTTACAGATTTATCAAGTGATTACCAAAATTTAACAGTAGGAATGTCAGATACTCCACAGTGTTACAATGTCATTCGTTTCAGTAGATTTATAGACATAATGTGGAAGACACAAAAAGTAAAGCTGTGTCAAGAGTTTTTATTCTGAGAAGATGAACTGCAACAGAATCATGCCTCCTCTGTGGCACTGACTGGCATTGTGTGTGTGTATTCACATGCATGCGCAGAGACGCTGAATGCATGATTTCTGTGTGTGACTGTCATTCATCAGACTAGTTTTCATTTATATTAAAGCATCTAAAATTCCTGAGGGGTGAGTCTTGCTGACTTCAAATCATATCTTCCTCTCAAACGTGCACTTGTTTGAATTTTAAATAAAATAAAAAAAAATAGAGAAGAAAGGTGTAGCCAATATGTATGTGTGGGGGAAACTGTGGCACACCTCTCTCTTTCATGCTCTAGCAGAAGCAAAGACAGTAGCATGCTTACCCACCTTGTTAAATTTTTAACTCCAAAAGAACATACACTGTCTCATCATGACGATGAGGCAGAAGCTATTTCTTTTGAATTTCAGTAAGCAGCTTGCTAGAATGATTCAACGGAGGGGGAATAAAGAAAAGAAAATATTAAAAAGGAAAAGAATCCAATTCTCATCTACCTAAATTAAAAAAAAAATCTAAAGTGAATTTTATCAATTTAATATCAGAATTTAGTGGTGAATTAAATAAAAGCTGAATCACATTCTAGGCTAGAATTACTGTATATTTGGATAGCTGAATTAAGAGCAACCATTTGCTGATTTTCATCAGTCAGTAATCTTATCATGCAGGATCTTTTTTTTTTTTTTTTCTCTGAGTATTTTCAAATTCAGGCATTTTCCAATAGTCATTCCTGTGGGCTGTAACTCTCACAAGATGGAATTCTCTCCTAGCAGCCAATATGCAGTTATTTCAGAATTTCTGGGGCCCATTACCAGGTCTTTCACTCTGGCTTAGTTTTTGGAATGAACCTTAGTTGTATCTCAATTTAACTGTGCATAAAATAGTTGTAAATGTGTTTATTTCTCACAGGATTTGGAGAAGTTATTTCTTATATTTTCTCTCTCACTCACTTTTATTGTTCTTTCACTCTTACTTTATGTTTCCCTATCTGGCTTATAAACAGCCATTATTTTGAAATCCATCCTCTACTGAATCCAGCAATAAACGTCCCTGACTTCGTTATTTTTATATATAATTGTAACGTCTTTGGAAAACACACTGTGCTTTCAGTAAAATCCTGATGTATGCCACCTGCTTCATCTAAAAGTTAGAAGCCCTTAGCCAGCTTGGCTGCTTCTGTGGCTAGAAACTCATCTGGAGGAAGGCTCCTCCTCTCAAAAGAAAGATGTCCAACTAATGTGGAAAGAATTTCCCTCAGGAGGTACTTATTTTTCTCCATTGAGTACAGAGGAAATCTAGGCAACTAGCTTAGATGAGGTGCCTATTTTTCAGTGATAAACTTAGCTGAAAAGAATGGGAAGAATTAATCTCATTTAGGTTAAGATGTATAAGTTAGACATTTCAGTGTGAACTAGTCATTCTAAACTCCTTTTATAAGTAAACGAGAGATCTAAGCACTTTTGCTTATTCCTCAGGGCTGTTCATTTCATCCTAAAATGGCTTGTTAAAATAGGTCAGATGACTTCAGACTTCCAAAACTGAAGGAGATGAATCTGACCTATATGCTCAAAAGTACTCAGCACAAAAAGACTTTGATTTTAGTCATATCTTATACCATCAGTATAATGAAAATTATAAATAATCACCCTAATATTTGGTGGAAGTTTTCAGAGAAACAGCAGAACTAATAACCTTGAATTATTCTCCTTACTTGATTCATACGACAGTCTTTGATTTTCCTCTGGTTCTTCATTTTACTTCCAACCTTAGAGGCTGGTTGTTTAGAGATTCTGAATTACTTTTTCTTCTGCAATATCTTCATCCAACAGACCAAGTCTTGAAGTGACTCTGGATAGGCTGGAGAAGGAAACCTGAGTTACATACCTGACCTTTTGTGGCTGTTTCCGAACACCTGAAGAGAGGGGTAGTTGTAATCTTTCACAGTTATCTAGCTAGGCAGGGAGATCGGTGTCCAGATGGAAAACTGAGGCACATTATTTGTGTTGGTCAAATGCACTGTGGAACCTGTGCTCACCGGCTGAGAGTTTCAGATACTTACTTTTAGAGGAGATATTTTCTACTCTTCCTCCAACTGTTCATGTTGATCAGCATGGTTTTATTCTGTTTGATTGCATGTTTTTAATTTCGGTAGGGAAGGATAAAATTCTGAACTTCAAAAGAACTTTCATTTCATGTCTCAAAAGGAAGACATTCCATGCACTTTTCAGATGCCTTTGGCAACTTTCAGGGCATTTTGGTGTGGACCTCTTGACTAGCCAGGGTGGCTCCATCTCTTCTGATTTTACCATGTTATGTTTACAGAGTTCAAGAGAGTATCTGTACTAGTTCAGACCAATTCCATAGAGAGTTATGAAAATGAGGATCAAACTCATTACCTTAATCTTGCATTCATTGATTTAAACGCAGGAATGATTGTTCACCCTAACTCACCTTCAGAGGACTGTTTTGTTTCGCACCCACTGGAGTTCATTTAACATATTTTTGTTCATTCATTGCTATTAGTGTTCGCAGACATGAAGTGTTGTTAAGAATATTTGTCTGGCATCCGTCAAGAAACTCAAACCTGGACAAACCTGGACTCAAATTTTACTTAGCAAATTAGCAAATGCTTCCTGCCTTAATGTTCTGTAGTATAGTTATTTACTGTTTTTCATCTAGAGAGCTGTTTCTGCCAAGCCCTGGAATAAGAGAGAGAAGTGTTTAGTTCTGCAAAGTAAGTATATTCACAGTTGTTGTTAGTCTCAGTAACTGTTACTGAAAGTATCTTTGGCTTACTGTCCACCACAGCAGCTTGTCACAGTTCTTGAAAAAAAACAAGAGTTTAGATTTAGCCCTGATGGGCACTTTAGATAAAAACACAGTAAAGAAAACTTTTGGGATGAGTATGAGAGAGTTGATTACCATCCAACTTGGACATATACACCTGCATATCCTTTAAGATAAAACAACAGTCTTTGTGAATAGCAGTGTAAAATTCCATAAAGAAATCCAGCATGTAAATTCAGCCATTGCATATCCAGCATTTATTGTAGATGGATACAACAAATTGGACAGAATGGACTACCAACTGCTTTTGCCTGCTTTTTTTTAAAGCAGCTCCAGAGCAGGTAAAGGCAATACATGCAGTATACTTGAAAAATAATTTTATAAGCTTCAAATCATGGATACCTTACCACCTACCCTCAAGATACATTTCCCTTTCAGTATTATATCTGTATGTTGCAATACCCAAGCGTTGCTTCAGCATTACTACTTCGACTTCTGAAAGATTGAAACTGTCATTCCCAATGAGATGGAGTTATGACTGTTCATACTATGTAATCCCTTTCATAAAGCCACTGTTATGGAACTGTAATGTTCTCTTATTTTAGTGGTTATTCAGATTGATTCTGAAGGGTAGGTTATGAACTTATCCCAGGTTGTCTGTCTAAAGTCTGTATAATATTATCAAAGTGTGATACAGTAACAAAGTTAATACAAAATTTTTGTTTCTTTGTCTGCTTCTGATTTTTTGGTTGTAGGAATTTGTGGTGTTCTTTCTATGCCGTTACGGAAGAGGTATAAAGAAAAAAATGTACAAGTTAGGAGGGGAAAAAAAAAAAGATTAAGAATCTACTTTGTTGTTTGTTCATCAGACATACAACCTATATTTTCTGCTGAATGTTTTTTACTTTGACAGTGTAATTAATATATCCTTCTCAGTTCTGTCTTTTGGGAAAAAACCTTTTCCATCTCCAAATGGAGAATGTCAGGGAGTTAATTTATTGTTTCCCCACATTAATGGCCTTGGCATTAGGATGTATAGGACTTCTTCCTTTTTTTTTTTTTTTTCTTGAAAGTGTGCCCTCTGATCGGTGAATTGTTTCAGCTGTGTTTCAGTCTTTCTGTTTAGCAAATCCATTACATGTTTATTGTTCTATATTTTTTCCCATCTATGGATCACCATTGAGAAAAGCAGCAGACAGAACTTGTATTTTCTATCACTACTGTTAGTTTAGCAATCTACATGCAAAACTCTGACCTTAGTTACATGGATGTGGATCAAAAGAAATTGTGTTGGGTCTATTGGAGCAACACCCTGCTTATACTAGTATAATAGAACTGAAAATGGGGATGTCTCTTGGAAAAAAAAAAAAAAAAAAAAACAACACAAAAAACACAAACCCACAATTATTTTCTTTCTTATGCTTATTTTTTTTCTCATATTATGTTTATTCCTAAGATAACCTGGTTTAATTTCAATATGAGCAACCCTTATTGAAAGCAAGCTCACTACAGTGATAGTTTGCAGAGACAGTCACTTGTTGAAATCCAGCACAGATCAGTAGCAAGTAAGCCTCTTTGGCAGATAGAAAATCCCTTCAGTGGACTTCAATCCATGCCAAAAGAGGTAAGTTCCTCTGGAAAAATGTTGAGGAGTCTGAACTTGCCCCTCACTGAAGTAAATTGCTGAAGCAGAGTCGATAGCTATGGCTGCATTTCATAGGTGAAGACAAGAAAGAAGCATTATATTTTGTGGATAAACCAAACCATTCACTGCTCTGAACAGTGAGTGCAGAACTTTTTACTATCATTAACCATAATTAAAATAATATGTTCAGTGAGGAATTGTCTGTACACCCTCACATCAAGCAGCTGATTGTGTCCATTTTCTTATGGGCACCCCACTTATAAATGCTTTTTGTTTTATGTGAGGGGTTAATAAAATAAAACTGGGCCAGAAAAGTGAGAAACGTATAAAGTTGAAGTTGAGTAAATTTTACATTTTTCACAATTTTCCCCTTCTTTCTTCCCAGTTGCTCAATTTTCCCTCTTTTTAATCTGATCTGCAGTGTTACACTGAAACATAAAGTAAGAACATAAAAGCCAAGAAGAAATTACCCAGACCTAAGTGTATTTCTGTTTGAGATTTGGTGAACTTAAAGCAAAACAAAACAAAAGTTGATTCTTCTGGAGAAAAGAAAAGAAAACAAAAAAACAAAAAAACAAAAAACAAAACTCAAAGCATACAATGGGGGAAAAGAATGGTAAGAAACTATTAAAATACCCTTAAGTGAGTGGAAGAAAAAAACAACCCCAAAACTGTTTAAAAGTGACCCTTTCTGAATATTAAATACTTCCACATAGCTCTTTGCGTAATCTCAAACTCTGTTCTTTCTCTTTCATCCCTGAAAAAAAGATTTGTGTTCTAGTCACCGTCCCCCATATATAGCAATTGCACTAATAGAACAGAACAAGCCTATATATAAACATTATCTCATATATGTCTTTAAGAGCCTTAGGTACATATACTACCACATAGCTGTGGGTTACAATTTACAGTGGAAAAAAGAAAAGGAACATCACAGTTTTGAGGTGGGTTTTTTATTGAGAAAAAACAGACAAACAAAAACAGTGCTGGAAAGTCTAACACTCCAGCTACCTTACCTGTAAATCCTGATATCCCTATTTCCAGATAAGCTTCGGGCTTAGCACAAGCCAGGGACCAGTTTTCACACATCCACCTTCTTTTGAAGGTGAAAAGCATTTAATAATACGAACATAGCCTTTTCCGTGCCAGTTGACCTCAGTGTCAGAAAACAGTGCTGGGCACATTTAAACTGGCAATCTTTGTGTTTATTTTCAGCTCCATCTGCTTATAGATCTATAAACATTTATTATCTGCCATTGTTAACACATCAAAGAATTGTGGAGTGGTTCAGGCTATGGAGATCCCTGGAAATCATCTTGCCCAACCTCTCACTCTGAGACCAGCTTAAGCTGCTCAGAACCCTGTTTGGTCAAACTTTGAATACCGTGAAAGGACAGAGATCCCACAAGATCTTTGTGAACCTTTTCCAGTGTTTCACCACCTGATTTGCCCATATCTAATCAGAATTTCCATTCCATTATGGCCCTTAGATCTTGTGTCTGTACTGTGACCTTACCGGTGATGAACTTCATTCCAGGTGCCAGTCCCATTTATGTGTTGCACAAGCCATGCTGGTCTTCAAATGCTGCTTCTACATTATTTATCAGCTTACTTGTCTTTGTTGACAGCTGTAGGTATGGAGATCATGGTGACTTCTGGCATTAGCAATATAGTGGGATTGTAGCCATTTTAGTATCCTTGGTAATCTTTTGCCCATAGCAACTATTTTGCTTATGCTTTGAGTCAGTCTGGTGCTTCTTTCTTTAAAAAATACGTTTGCTTTTCTTAAATCTCTTTGAAAGTAAGTTATTTGCTGATGTTTCTAAATGTATGTGTACTGAAAACCACTGAATAATGTAATGAGATAAAAGAAAGCAAATAGGGCATTTGTAAGTCTTTGCCAATACAGCGAAAGGAAAATAGAGCATAGAGAGCATAAAGTGCTAAACATGACAAGGAAAAAAGCAGGCAATTAGAGTGAAGAGTTATATATTCCGTAATGTGTGCATCCATATGGAGACAAAGTATGTGTATAAGTATGTGCACATACAGCAATAAACATATATACAAATGCAAACATATATATGAATGCACACACGATGAATTTGTAATTAAGATGAGAACAACATTCAAGCCTAGACTCAAAAGTTATCAGAGGCCTTGCAGAGATTCCCCCTGGAGTTTCTGAGAGCTGAGTTTAGTAGCCAGTAATTTCCAATTTCTTAGATAATATGTAGGACCATGGTGCTGATTAGCCCTTAAATCACGCTCTCCTTGGAAAAGTAAAGTCTTTAATTTCTTTAACAGTGAAAAACATGTTTCTGCTTTTCTCTTTTTCGCCTTCAGAAGTTCTTGGTTAATTGCGATCTGGCCTTGCTATTTATTTTTGGGTGCTGAGAATAAGCAAGGGTAGTCCTGTTGAAGGAAAATGCAAAGGGGTCTCGTATTTGGGCAGTTGGATTCTCTAGTGGAGAAATGATACATTATTTTAATTCCTGCATTTTTAAAGTGATGCCTGGGGTTTTTAATCTTGAGTCTCCCTTTGACATTAATGGGAGTCATGTTGCTGCAATGAGCACGTGATGCTTTGATAATTGAAAGGGACCATGTGTGAGAGAATCACAGGCGTTGGAGAGGTAAAATACCTGTTCCACTAGGAGATCCTGCCAGTTTTCCTCCTAACTCAGGAAATGAAGATATTTACAGCTCATCTGTTAATGTATTGTTCAGCCCATCTATAAACGAGTCAGAATAGCTGCCTTCACTCCATTCACTGGAAGATTGTTGCACAGGATAAATAGATTTTATCAAGTAGAAATGTCCCCTTCCCTAGTCTCATCCCATCACGTGTTATTCTTTTTGTGACCCGTGAGTAATCACTCTCACTCCACATATTTTACACCATTTTGGCTATTTTCAGAACATTACCCTGCTTTCCCCTAGGCCCTATTTAGTTGATTTATACAGATTTAGTTATTTTAATCTACTGACTTCGAAGTCAAGCCTTAAAGTCCCCACAGGGATTTTGTCTATTTCGTTTTCCCTGAATTCTCTAGACTCTTGGGGTCTTTTACAGAGACAACAAGTAAAACTTTTAACTGTGCTGCTAAGGAATCTGTTAAAAATGCCAGGTGGAGTAAGACAGTGTGAAGGTTTCTCAGAGATGATCTGAAGACAATATTGGGGCAGAAAGTTATTTGCTCCACTTTTTTATGAAGACCATATATTCCATGTAAGCAATGTGCAGACCTTCCTTATAAAAAAAGATATTTTTTTTCCAGTGAGCAGTTCAGAAAGTGACATCAAAGGTTGTTGGAGATTAATAAGGTCCTTGACCCCTTCAAAGTCCATTACTGTATATACTGCAAGAAAGAAGGAACTGAGAAGCAAGATCTTGTTGTTTCAGTATTGCCTGTGTTGTCTCTTGTTTTATCAGCTTACTCTGTTCTCATCTTGTCTAAGGTAAGGGCATGACAATTTCTCATCACTAACACAAAACATTGTTACGTATATTTACTCTCCCTACTCATCCTCCAAAAAACCCCTTGTACATATTTAAGTGGGAAGAAGGAAAACAAATGAAGGTAATATACTCTTTTACGATTTGTACAAGGCAAAAGAAAAAAAAAAAAAAAAGGAATTCACTGCAGCAACATTTTTGCAGTTCAGAGTGTATAAAACACAACAGGGACTTCAGAAAAGAAAATGAAAAAACAATAAAAATTTGAGAAGTTATTTTTAAAGCATAGCAAAAATATCTAAGGAAATTAATTGGCTAAAATAGTTATTGAAGTACAGTTGAGGTTGCCACCACAAATCATTTAAATATTAAAAGCAAAACTTTCAGGTTTTTAATATTCATTTTCTGCTTCACCCCATGAAGAGCATTTTTGGGTTGCTGTTTTATCAGATTTGCATGTGCTGTAGCTTTAGGGCCACTCTAAGCCCAGCCAGCAGCTAAGCACCACGCAGCCTCTTGCTCTCTTCCCCCCTCTGGTGGCATGGGGAAGAGAACTGGAAAAAAAACAAAAGGTGAAAACCTTGTGGGTGACTCACATGGCTTTCTTCCATCACCATTATAAGAATCCACTTCTCTTATTCAGTGTAAGGTGACTTAGGTGTTTGGAATCACTGCTTTGCAGCCAGACAAACTTACAAAATGTTTGTTATGGTTGTGATATCCATAGTAAAACTCTGGAATAGATTATGGAAGTTTTAGCCTAAATAGTTGGGTACAAAGAGATGGGAAGACAGAGGCAGAGCTGTGTTTAGACCTCAGCTATTGTGATTCCCAGTTCTCCCTGACATAAACATTAGTGAGAACAAAAACAGTTCTGGTACAGCAATGAGACAACATGTAATCCTCAGACTGTATAATACTTTTTTAATAGCTGTGCCAATGCAATTTTCTTTTGGTGATGTTTTGAGGCGTACACTTTAAATATGAGGCTCTGAGCACCTCCAATATTGAAGCTTTAGCTCAGTAAAAATAATAGCATGAAAACATCAAGCCCATTCTCTTGAGTTTTCATGGTCTATTTCTTTGCTTGCAGCGTAGTTGGATGAAAGTATTTACCTCTTAAATGTTTACTTAATACAGTATGAAGTGTTGACCTTAAATGGTCTCTACAGCTCATAGACCATAAAAATAAAATTATGAACGAGCAATTTTTATTCCTACAGCACCAGTGTCTGTAACAAACTATTTTTTTCCTACTCTTATCTTAAGAATACAAGTAATATCATTTTGTACAATTACTATAATTCACAGATGTCTATGGTCACTTTTTGACTTAACTTTAAAGCCAAAGGCATCAATACTGGTAGAAAGGAGGCAAGGCTAAAGTTGTTAGGCAGTTGTAAGAGGCCATACTTTTTACATTATT
>NW_010107790.1:0-21480 GCF_000699245.1 Pterocles gutturalis
TCGTGGAGTGAGCGCACGGCGTTTGAGTGGGAATGGCCAGCTTTGTGTCCTGGGGCCATGGGGCCCGCAGCCCAACCCTGCGTGGTCCGCGGGTGCTGCCCCACTCCCCGGCTCCTCGCGTGGGCTTCCCCGCGCGTCCCCTCGCCTCATGCGTGGCCCAGGAGGGCCCGGACACAGCTCATCCTGCTGTAATGGGAACTGAGCTGGTTCCCTCCTCCTTCAGCTGCACTGCCTGGTTGATTATACTTCTGTAACTGTAATCTTTCCTCCCTTGTTTCCTTGGTGTTCTATCCATCACCTGTCTTTTAACTCCACGATGCTAATTCCCACTGCTGCCTTCAAAACTAAGCCTTTAATCCAGTTGCTTTCAGCGCTGACCTGCAGAGCACTTGTATGGAGCCGAAGCAGCACTGGCTGATCACCTGGCTTTCCTCCTGCTCTGCTGAAACTGCCTTTGGAAACGCCCAAATGTGCTGAAGATGTAGTCAGGATTTTCCAGACAAGCTGTCAGTTGTAGGGCCATTAAGATCAGTAATAAGCATCTAGTTAAGCAAGGCATTTAAACACGTTTAACTTCTTGTGCATTTTCTTCGGCAGAAGTATTCACCTGCTCAGTATCTTACTGTTGGATGAAGGGTTTGTGACAGGATGCAGTTAGCAAAGGGTGAATTTTAGAGGAGATGATCCACGACAAAATCTCCTGATTACAATTAATTCCCTTCTGGTTTAATATAAAACACCCTTTTGGAATTCAAAAGTGCAGATGAAAAGAGTAGTAAAAAGAGGATCTTTTTTTTCTTTCTCCCACACACACATGTGCATGCACATCCTATAAGGAGCAAATTTCAGTCATGCAGAATATATGATCTAATTTTAAACCACTGACAAAATATGCTCCTTAAAGCATACTCTTATTTTAGAATTATTTGAAACTATACTTAAAGGAATAGTCATTCTAATGTATCTAAGTGTATGTTACATTTGCAGTCCATATACCCTAGTGATGTAATGCACTTTGTCTTTGCCTATGGTCACCTTTAATAATTATAATATCACATGTGAATAGGAGAGAAAGCTATAAATACTTTCTTTTTCTCGTTGCATACAGTTGAAGAGGATATTCACTACTTAAGAATAATTTACTTGTACTGAACTTTCCCTCAAGTGAGGGGAAACATCTTATACTGAGCCACTTAGAAGCTGGTATTTGCGGGTTTAGCACAGCACGGACAATCTGTGCTTTCAATCCTGCGCTGAATAAATACCTAAAGATGCATCATTTGCTGTGGATAAGTGAGAATCGGGGCTTTTGACAGGAGCAGCTGTCAGGAGTGAGCTTAGCTAACATGGGATCAGCTACATGGGGAGATATCAATGGCAACATAAATAAACAAGCATTTTTTTTAATGGTGTGTCTGTGCTGATTCTTTTCACTGACTTTCACAGACTGCTCTAAAGGAAAGGTCAGTTCCCTGGTGGGACTTCGCTTTGCCTACTGTAGCCTGACTGTTAATATCTATCTAAATTGCACTAGACCTGCTAAATGGCCACGTTCATACATTCTCAGGATAATCAAATATCCCTTTAAGGTACTTGCATAGTAAATTCCTTCTGTTTCCTCATCTCATAGTGCTTCCAAATGCCCTTCTCCAGTAGCACTCATCATTACCCAACCCCCTTGTCCTTCACTAACACCCCCAGAAGCTGTTGTTCTTAACCCAAAGATTTGCCAGGAGCAAAGACCCAAATGGGTTAGGGCACTCCACTGCAGGAAGTCTCTTCCTTTTCTCAGATACAGAAGGCTCTCCGTTTCCTGTCTTATCATTTTGCTCTGTGTTTTTGCTCTCTGCACTCAGAGGGAGAGGATGAGAGGTTAGCTGGAGGACTTTCTCATTAAGGGTGCCAGGTTCATTGTTCAGCCTTGTACAGCTGCATAGCAGAGGGTTCAAAGAGCCTTTCTTTATCCTCTAGGGCTTCCTCCTGCAGTCAGTTCAGCCCTGCTCCTGAACAGGTATTGTGTACAGCCAGGTCCAAAATGAGACACAAACAGATTTTAAGCCGTTGCGAATGTGCATCTCCTTATGTCTTTGTAAAGTCTATGCTGTGGGACCCAAAACTTATCATTCATTGTCCCGATCTAGACAGCATCCTCCTAGATTAAAGAAATCCAACAAATATTTTATTTACATGATGTTACTAGGGATTGGAAGAGATGTAGGAACCTTCTATCATTGTATTTTTATTTTAATATTAAAATGCACGATTATTTTGGCCTGTCATTTGTAATCAGTCGACCGCGTCAGAAATCTGTTCAGCTGTGACCAGCACAATGTGAAAATGGACCGGGAGTCCCTGAGACACAAGATTACTGTGACTGAATAGTGTTTCCTCTGCTTCTGCCTCAGTTCTGCCAGAGATACTGCTTCAAGCCATCCACCAGCAAGGAATCAGGAGGCATCTGACCACTGTCCTGCGTGTTTCAGAGTTGTTACAACTATCGCAATTGCTGCGTGCAAAGTACCTGTACATGGAGGGTCTTGGTTCATTGTGTTACTTGTCAGACTAGAAGTCTGCATTTAGATGTCATGTGAGTTCAACCTCAGTCTAATTACAGTGTAGAAAAAAATAGCAGTGCAAAATGTTATCAGTTTTTAACAGACTTCCAGTAAGTGTAACCTACTTTCTCCGAGTATAGCCTGCACAAAAAGATCTTGGTTTATCTGAACTATTTGAAAGGCAAGAATCATCAGAATTACTGCATTGTTAATTGGGAAGAAGGAAAGACTGTTGTAACTGTGAAATCTATTTAAAAACTCATTTATTACTTTTTGTCCTAAGCTAATTAGGTGATATACAGAGTATACTCACTAAGAGTAAGTGCTAAGACTTTGAGAATGATGCTTTGTATTTCTCTCACAAAACACAAACAAAATGTTTCTCAAAATCACTGCTTATGGTATTCAAAAACACATGGAAAATAAAGTGGTTTTAAAGTAAAAGTAGTCTTACTTTTAGCTTGATTACCTAAAGAAATAATGTTCTTGCAGTCATATTTTTTGTCTGTCTGATGAGTCTCTTCTGTCAGCCCATAACTTCTGATCCCATTAGGTGATTTCAGCTAGGTTTGACAGAAGTGTGAAGGTCTCAAAGTTTCTGCAAGTTTCTACAAATGTTGTGAAACTCACAAATGGATCAAAGAAAGCAACCCACGTTCATTTTTGTGTGGGGGGAAAAGCTACAGTTACCCAGTACAGCACTCCTGCACTGCAGCAGGATTATGTACAGCACAACTGTCTCCGGCAGGAGTTTATCTACCTTTCTCTCAGACAACTTCCAGTCAGGTGGACTCCACAGCCACCCTAACTACCTTGTTCCAGATGACCTTAGGGACAAGTGTAGGGTGAGGGGGTTCCATAATATACCAAAGTCTTCTTTACTTTCTTTGCTTTCTTCTTCCCAGAGCACAATCACCATATGCTAGTATCTGTCTGCAAAATACCACTTTGGCTTACTCCTTTTTTTCTTTTCTCTAGACTAAATTAATCAAATTTCTTAACAGGCTGAGCTTTCTAAAACTGTTGTTGGTCCTGCAGTTCTCTTCTTGACTGCCCATTTTGTTAGCCTGTTTCTCTAAGTGTCCCAGACAAGGCCTCCTGCTATGCATCTTCTGCAGGCTACGTAAAATCTCTTTTAATACACCACACATTGAGGTCTACTTGCTTTTTCACCTTCACCACAGTACTGACTGCTACTTGAGTCTGTAATGCTGTGTAATCCTCATAACCTTTCCCAAATATTGTTTCCTGGTTATCCATTCTCTGGTTTTATTTGAGGATTTGAGCTCTGCTTCCCCTGAGTAGTACTTTGCACATCTCTTGGTTGAATTTTACCATACTGATTTCAGACAATCTCTCTGATTTTTCAAGATTATGTTTAATTCCTATTCTGTTCTTCAAAATGCTTTTCATTATCTCCTTGTTTCTTGTAGTCATTTGCTAATTTTATGACTTCTCAGTTCCTTATCCAATTGGTTCATTAACCTATTTAATAGAATGTATCTGAGATCAGAACCTTTCAGGAACCTACTTGAAACATCCTCCTGGTTTGGTAGTACACAACTGATACTTAGTTTTTGAGAATGACTTGAGAGGCAATTGCTTACCCACTCATGATCCGCCTACACCATATTTCTTTAGCTTACTGATGAGAACTTGATGCTAAGTATGCAAAGAATGTTGCTGACGCGGACATACAGCACATCTACTGCTTTATCACTATCCATGAGGTCAGTTATGAGTCAAAGAAGAAAATTCAGTTTGTTTCATATGGGATTTTCTTGACAATCCCACATTGGCTAATTTTAATCAATCTATTATTTTCTAGGTGATTACTAAAAAGTAGTTTAATAGTTATTTTCTTAATCTTCCAGGTGATATATATTTCATAAGCTTCTTTATAATCACTCTCTCCTCTTTTTCTGAAAATACATGGTATGATTTTTTTCCGACTTTATACTCTTCCTCCCAACCACTTGAAATGGCAAGTGGTAGTATATGTTTGAAAGATCACATCTTATCTCCATCAGAAAATGTTATTCTAGATTAGGAGAAAATTGTCAGTCAGACAACTTATTGATGGCTTTAACTCCTAATTGTTTTTGGAGAACTTGCATCTGATATGCAGATGTATCTAATATGTAGATGCAGACTCTGCATTTTAAATAAACACTGTTCAAAAGCTTTGTAAGCTCATTCACAGTTGGGAAAAATAAGGGGATGCTGAACTTAAGGTTGCAAACACAGTCTATTCTGCTTGTACAGAAATCAGAAATTATTTAAATGCTGGGAGATGTGTCCCACATATACTGAGAGCTGTTGGTGCCTTCAGACTCTGTTGCAAGGACACACAGTGCAGTGCACTTACACGAAGGAGAGCAAACCTGCAACTCAGAACACACACCAATAGCAGTCAGATCCCTGAGACAGTTTCCATTAATTTCTTTATTTTAAATTAAAACAAAGGTAAACCAGAAACATCTCTGCCAATAAAGGCAGAACACAGCAAATGGAATAAATTACTAGCATAGTACCTGGGCTGCCCTTGCACAACTTCTAGTATAAATGTTGTGCTAAATAAGGACATTAAGTGGACACCCCAAATAATGGTATAAGAAGACTCAGTGTTGTATCCAAAAGGAGAATTACTAGTGTTTGTCACTGTGTTATGAAGCCTAAAAGCTAGCCTAAATCCCTGGCCTCTGCAGCAGAACAAACAGCTGAGCTCAGCCCCTCAGCCGTCCCTGGGAGAGCAGTAACACATGGAGGAGGAGTGCTTGCTCCTCTCCTGTTAATCTGTTTTAGCTGCAGCAGGAAAAGCATTTAACTGCAGCCTCTTGTTCAGATGGTAAAAAATACTTCTTGTGCTTAGCCACATAAATTGTGTATTTGGGTATAGATTAATGGACATCTGCCAAAGCACAGCCAGAGGTGGTGGTACCGCTCATGTTCAGATTAATAGCCAGAGCCTACAACATATCTGTGCCACGTGAGAGATGGAGGCCCTTCTCAACAAGAGCTTCACAACCACAACTTTGAGAAGACAGCCCAACAGCAGACTGGCAGCTGGTCAGGGCCAGAATGGAGCAGGCAAGAAATTAATAAAAGGTAAATGCACTAAGATAAGATAAAGGAGGAATCACCTGAAAAATAAAATTTAAAAAAACCTATAAGCATCAGGAAAATTAAATTTTAACTATAATGAGTAGCTAAGTTTCCTATGAGCATCTTGCCTTCAGTAATGAACCTGCTGATTACAATGAGCATCCTAATCAATACAGTGCTTTTTAACAGTTTAATATACATCCTTCAGAACTATCAAGGAAAAATAATCTGCTGAATAAGAGCACAGGCAAGGTGGGTTTCTTTGTTCTCTTATGACAAGAATAACATTCATATTATTTCCAACAATACCTTAACAAAACTAATTATTTTTTTAAGCAATAAACCATTAATTCCTACTATCCTGCCAAAGTCTTACCCTCTTATCCTAATTCAGTCTGTACAGCAATAAAATGCTATCTATTCTTTTTTCCTTGCTTTCTCTCTGTTTGGGATTTAGGGCACTGTAAATTTCTTTAAGTTTCAAATGTGATTCCTCCCAATTATTCTACCACTGACTTTTAAAAATGCATTTCAAAACTAAAATCATCTTGTATTTGCTTTCAGTTACATAAAATAGAACAAATTGTCAGCTGATGTAGATTAGCATATCTTTACTGAAGCCAATGAAATTATATTAATTTATATAGATAAGTATTTGCCCACTCACCTTACATACAGAAGGCAAAATCCAGAATTCCTATTAAAATATTTCAAAAGCCTACATCCTGTTACATTTTGTTCTAAGAATCTGCAGATGTCAGCTAATGAAAATAAACTTCAAAGGGAGGAATCATTTGAATTAATTTGGAGCTAAATCACAATCTCAAAATAAGTTCTGTTTGGAAATGGTTGTTTTATACTGTGTTGTTAAGTGGGTATCAGCCTTTTAACAGCTCTCCTGGTTGATGCAGAGCTGTACACTTGAAACAAGAGGTAAAGAGCAGATGCTACTGATCATGGACCTTGAGGTCTGAGGCAGCCCTTGCTTCAATGCTCATAAAGTATTAAAAATAAACTCTCAGTTAAGATGCTGCTTTTTATTTTTCTTCTTGGAAAAAACAATATTTCCCCAAGAAAACCAGATTACCCTCTCTCTACTCCTGTCCTTCTGCCCCATGCCACATTCAGCAGTGAGGCCAGCACTGAGGTATGGTAGATAGTCTGACTCCTGTTACCAGTGAATGAGAGGAAAATAGCAACGATATCAGAGAGGGAAAAAAAATAAGGAAATTTCAGTTTCTGACCCTTTTTTAAATAATCTGTAAAAAAAAGAGGCTCTGTTTGACTATCTGTCAGCAAGGACTAAACTCTAGAGGAGAAAGCTAATGAGCTTGAAGGCTGTACAGTGAAATAGTAACAATATAGCCTCTTGTCATACATACAAGGCTCCAAAACACCCGTCTTTTTGATTTACAAAAGCAGTTTTAATGGACAAGAGGACACATGGCTGGATGACCCTAGAGCAAAGTCTTCAATAGTTGTACAAAACCTATAAAGCAAAGACAGCAGACAAGCAAGATTAAACAGGCATTTGCCACAGCAGTGCTGGGGGGAGAACTCTGTAAGGTTCATCCAGACTCAGGAGTCCTCTGGCATTGAAGAGGGAGGCATAACATGAAGAACTAAGGCAGACAATGGATAGGAGCAGACTAGCAAATACACGTTCAGTCTCCACTGAGACTGCCAGCACTGATGCCCTTTATCTGCAGCTGTCGTGTTCATATTTCCTGATGTGAATCACTGGTCACTAGGACCTGTAGTGAATAATGATGCACAGAACTACATACTTCATACAGATGGTAAAGAGGTCTTGTGAGGATAAGAGCTTTTGGTCTTTGAACTCAGAAAAAAAATCCCTATAGATGAAGAAACCTCTTCAGACAATGCGACATTCCCCTAGAATCCTCTTCAAAATGAATGCCAGCTCAAGAGCAGAAGAGAATTTCTGTACATTTCTGTAAAATTGGAGACACTCGAATCTATTGTTCAACTGAGCAATAATGACACTCAGGAGAAAGTGCTTGTTGCCCACTGATTCCAGGAATCGGTGGCTTCCAAAAAGATTGGAAGCTAATGCGGATAAGGTAGAGGGAAGATTCAACCATTATTGTCAAGAGGAAAGCTACTTCAGAGGAACATTTCAATTTACCTTCTCTAGAAAAAGTGATGATTTCTCGTGAGAAAAACAAAACAAAACAAAACAAACTACTTTACAGAAATAGAAAAGAAGGATAACTGGTTTTCTACTCACCTAACCTCATTCTGCAGCTCCTCTCCCTAAGACATGTTACTGTCAGTAGTTCGGTTTTTGCGTTGATTATCTCAATTCTTTTTCTAAGGCACTTCAAATAAAGTCAAAACAAAAGTATGTCAGTTACACGTTAAGTTATAGTTTCAAGGACATTTTGCTCCTATATAGTTTTCAGCTAATAGACTGTTGATATTTGCTAAAAAAAAAACAAAACAAAAAAAAAAAAAAACCACATTATTTTAGGGGGAAGCCCATGCATCCCGGTACTGTGTGTGCAATGTGCACAGACCACCTTCTGCAAAACTCAGTTGAGTCTACACACTAAAACGCTGAGCAGAAGGAGCTCAGGTAGCTAAGACAGTAAGACAGAACCCCTCAAGAATCAATATGCTTCTTGATCCCCACTGCACTCCAGAAAGGGCTAGGTCACTTAAACCGGTGTCTCTCCTGGCTCAGCTGCACCGAATGACTAAATGCAAGGAAACCATATCAGTGTGTCCTTTTCCAAGAGGATAAGTCATGGGCCACTGACTGTAGGAAATCATCAGTAAGAGGACTTGCAAAACGCTCATGTCCCCTGTGCAGCTCTACCTGGTGTGAAAGGCCGTCCAGCAACTTTTGGAGACACAATATTTTTGCCAGGCATAAGTTTCCTTTTCCTTTACTGAGATACAGTAAATTTATCAATTATGGGCAACCTACATAAGGACATACAGTTCTTCATATAAAATGTATTTTTCAGTAGCTATAAGAGAAACCACCCAGCTCCAGATAATTCATTCAAGCACCAATAACATCTTACAGAGACAATGACTGGTGGTAGTGAGATAATCCACGAAGTGCTCTGTTTTTAGTGCTGCTTCCCTACTCAAAATCTACTTTTTTTTTTTTTTCAGTTGGTCTGTCTAAACTCCATCTTAATTTTCCAGTAGATGTAAAGGCTAAAATCTATCTACGCTGCACTCTGTAGTAAACCTCCCTCAGATTTTGCCAGAATTGGTATTTTAGCATACACTGGCAAAGGAAACACACCGTCAAGTTCTGCACTGGACTGATGTTGTCCCTTGCCAACATTTGATGAAAGAAAGTGGAAGATATGGACAGCATAGCTTTTGACACTGTAAATCCTAAGTCCTTGACTCTGTCCGCCCTTGTGCATGTTACATAGATTGAAACAGCAGCTGGATAATACTGTAAAGACAGATCAAGTACATCCATCCCATGCTGCTGGACAAGACTTGTGGAAAATAGTCACCCTTCATATATAACTATGCTGAGGACAATTCAGGTCAATGTCTTCTTTTACTTACTTGCAAGAGAATGTCTTCTAGTTTTACCCTGCTGTGATTAGAAGATATATAACCTTCAGCTTTGCTCTCAGCATCATTCATTTGCAGTTAATATTTTCAGCAAGTGTAAGCAGCCTATGCACCACTGATTCCTTTGAATCTTGATGGTTTAGTTAAAAATCATTTTGGAAAGTGGGACTTGGACTCTTTAGACTTGGGCAATTCACAACATTTTACTTTTTTCCCCTCACATATCTCGAAGAGTTATGTTAAAAGATATGTAAAGCATCCATTCCCTTCCACAAATAGGAGAGGTATCTTCTGTCTGATAAGCCAGAACTTATCAGCCATCTTATCTCAGATCTGCTACTTATACTGCCCTTCTGCAAATGTGTTATCACTGCCCTGCACACTGTTCTAAGGCATTTTCGACAATTTCCACATCCAAAATGAGCACAACCCATACCAAATTTATGTAGAAGCTGGAACTCAGTCTTCACTTTGGATGGCTGAGTGTGGGAGTGTGCGCATGTATGTGTATTTGTGTGGGCGTATCAGCATTCATTTCTTAAATTTTGTTCCTGCTGTAAAATTGACTCGTGTAGCAGTTTATTTTAATACCAAATTGCAAGGTTAGTTCATTTTACAAGATGGCAGTTTAACACATCAGAAGGAGGGAGAATAGATTTTTCCCAAGATCTGCAGTGTCTGTGATGCTCTGTAACAAACAGAGCAGAACAAAATTCTGGTGACCGTTTTGATGAAAAAGTGAATGTGCTCAGTGAGCCAACAAGCAGCAGTAAGGGAAATCAAATATGAGACTTGATAATTTTTTCCTCTTCCAGCTATTCCATCTGAATTTCTGAAATTTTATTTAAGGCAGAAATATTGTACTTAAGGGGGTTTAATTTTTTTTAATTAAATATGCTCAATTAGTTTGTGAAGAAATGTTTCTCTGTAAAAATCAGCTGCGATACTTGGTGAGTTCATTCCTTCCCTAAAGCTAAAATCAGCTGTAATAGCTTTCCCCCTAACTATAGAAAAAACATTCTGTAACTTTGGCACTTTAATCTCCACAAAGGCCATATAGAAACAATCACAACAAATGAAGACTGAAGAATGAAGGCATGCTGGCTTTAGGGCTCCATTACTCTAAAAATGGGAAGAGAAAGGAAGTATGTCCTCAGAGCCTGCACAGTACTGTAGCTTATGCTACACAAAAATGAAACACTGAGCTGCCTGCAGCTGGCTCGCGTCCCACTGTCTCTGCAATTTAAGGCAGAAGGAGTCTCCTTTCTCTACCTCTGCCCAACTGAAAGATTTTGACTTGTCATTTTGATGTACCTGTTGGGTAAAATTCACATAATCTGCTCAAAACCCATCACATCAGCTCTCTGCAGGCTCTCGGTGTCTCAGTGTCAGGGTTGCCTTTCAGCCTCCCACAGGCTGAGCCAGGAGGGACCTGTCTTTTAGGACCATATATCCCAGCAGCCCCACCCTGACCCAAGCACCAGACTGTGGTACTGTTGGCTGGATTCACCAAGGGCTGCCTGAGATCCCGGCACTGTTAAAGGAGAAGGGAACGCCACATGACCGAAATCCAGGAGCGGTGCTGCAGATACATCTCCTGCTGCCTTTTTCTTTGCTATGAATGCCAGTGCTTTTGTACTAATGAAATGCCACACATCAAACACACCAAGTACCTCCATTAAACTATCAAATGCTGCAAAAATAATCCAACAATGAAAAAAATCAATTTCCTTCACTTATCTTCATATTCTGTTTAATAGCTCTAATCTTCCTATACTAATTAAGTTCTTTGCTTTCGTCTCTTCCATTGCACTTCTATGTATTCATCTGTGTGTGTACACACACACATACATACATCAACAGCTTTGAACCCTATGATGCTGTCCTAGCTGGATTCCTTTTCTACTCCAACCCCCTTACCCCACCTACATTTTTAACTCTGAAAGGCTCCATTGCTCAGCTGAGGCAATGCCACAGCAACTGTTTGGGAGGACGAGAAGAGGAAGGTGCAGCTGGCTTGCACAGCTGGGAAGGAGCAGGGGAGAAGGCAGGTGGAAGAGCTCTTTCAGCATTCCTGTTATGCCCAGGACTAGTGCCTGCTGGCTATAAACAAAGACTGCAGTGCTGAGAGGTAAGGGTTAAGTCAGCTGAGGTCCAGGGCACATATCCTGACTGAACCTTTCGGTGCCTTTTTTTTTTTTCTGCACCCTGTGAGCTCCACAGAGGTGTGTAGCTGCTAGCCAGCTCTGCGGTGCTTTCCACTGCTGTTTGCTACTCTGCCAATGTTCACCTGTCACTTTGCTCTAGGCCATCAGACTTGATAAATTCCCATTGCAAACAGAAGATAAGCTCTATGTTTAGCAAAATGGAATTATACCAAGTCTATTTTCATTTCTGCTACCCCAGAAATATGCATTATGCATATATTTTACATTTATGCCAGTTGGACTCAATTCTGCGTCTTCCTGTTAGGTGAAATGATTACCTTTGTTTTTGGCAGTGGCGTGATGATGCTGTATTTACCTGAACAGGATTTTAACTCATGACCCCACTCATCAGTTTAACACATTCTTCTTTGAGCCACCTTATTTTGAATGAGGATGTGGAAGTTGGTGTGGCCATATCAGTATCAATGGTAGAGCATCCCCCAAAGTCCTTTAATATTCCTCATCCCTTGCAGTTTTGGCCCTGGGGGGGAAGAGGGGGCATCTGTGACAGGGGGAGCAAGGGCACAGTCCTGACAGCAGCACCCAGCCTGGTGGACCCTGGGAGGCTGCTGGCCTTGCCCAGCACCACTTCCATGGCAGTGTCTGAGCATTAATGCCAAACTGGGACCATTCCCAACAGGCTTTCTGGACACAGGCACCCTGGTCAGTGGTCTGAAAGCATTTAGCCCTATAAGTGCAAGCTGCACCGGGGCCAGTTGGCCTCTGAGTGGTCCCTGGGACATTTTGCAGGCATAGCCTGCAACTCTCATCTGACTTTGCTCCTGTCTGTCCTGTTTTCACCCCATAGATTCAGCCATTTCAAGCTCAGCTGCACCTCTCTAAACAGACATGCTCCTTCTGTCTCGCTCTCTGCACTCTCATTTGCAGCCAGCTCTTGGACGTTTCCTCTTTGATCCCTTTCCTGCATTCAGTTTTGCCAGTCCACCACCTCTTACTGTCTTCCATTTCTTGTCATCTGAACACTCTCTCCTTCAAATTTTCTCTACATTTCTGGAGCTCTTCCATCTTTGCTATCTCCCTTCTCCTTTCTTCTGTTGATTCTGGTGGCAGCATGCTGGTAATAGCACTTTTTATTGGGAAGCAATAACATATGGTAGTAAAGGTTTTAAATCTCAGAGTTCTTCCTTTTCTCTCTCATTCCTTTTTCTCTTGGTTATCTTCTTCATTGACTTTCTTTCCATGTCATTTCATATTCATTTCCCACATCTTTAGAATTCACCAGCACCCTGCTATTCCCTCTGCAGCTTTGCAAGCTCCTTTTTTCTCTTTCTCTCTCTTTTTTCTCTTTTTCTTTTTTATAGGCAGCGGCCACTCTTAATCTTCACAGGAACCATTCATCTCTGTGCAACACCTGTCATCTTTCGTGCCTCAGCTTCTCATTTTACATCTGGTCTCTATTTGCATAGTCTAGTCTTCAGCTGGGTTTCCTGGTGCCTTTCATAGCTTTCCCCACATAATTTTTAATCTTTTCTGTGCTGCTTCTCCTTTCCTTTTTATCCCAGAGGCAGAAGGGCTCTGTTAGCTAGTTCTGTTTTATAGGAAATGTTCTTTCAACATCAAAGAATAGCAGATTGCAAATACTGTTAAAATTAGTGCACAGGTCTCTAGATCCTGGCGAGTTATAGCACTGGAAAAAGATTTATGCCCCAATATTTCTTATTCATCCTTGTTTTTAGTGCCAATCAATTTTGTCTAGCCCAGAGATTTTGGCACTTAGTTTATCTTTTTCCATGTCTGTATCTCTATATCAGTTTTAAAAATCATGATTTCCCTAAAACCTTTCCATGCTGTTCTCAGTCACTCACTTTTGCCACTAAAATGCACACTGAAAGTATACTTCTTGTTCTAGGATTAAATAATTCCTCAAAATCCCTTAGTGGCGGAGCCCCCACAGCCTTCCCAAGCAACGAGACCCTGCCTCACTAGCCTTGCTACCTATCCTTGCTTGTCCTGTTGCAGTGTCAGCTTATTTTTTTTGTGCCAACAAAGTGGACATGGTGAACTATTTGCTCCTTCCTCTTTGCAAGTACCATTTAGGTTTTGTGCATATATGCTTCCAGCCTTCCCTCCTCTGGATTGATATACCACAGGGACTTCAATCTATTTTCCTTGTATCTTATTTTCTAGAGCTCTAACCATTCTTGTGTTCTCTCCTCAGGTCCCTCAGGATCTCTGTCCCTGCCGGGTTACTCATACCAACACACTGACACTGCTTTACTGAAGGGAAGCCTCTCTATTAGTCTGCTCGTTTCCCAGTAAAGTTTATCCTGACACTGTTCTGTATTGGAGAGGAAGTCTCAGTGCTCAGGTCTGTGGTTTATATATGATCTAAACATAAATATGAATGCTTTTTAATACATATAGAAGAATTTGAAATAATTCTGATATCATGTAGCACACGCTTGCTTCACTCCTCTGTCACCCTTGCACCACAGGGTATGTTGCTTTTTCCTAATAGTTCTCTTGATTCCCTTAGTAGTGTCTTTGGGCTGAGGGTGCCCTTGGTTTCACTGTCAATTCCTCTAGTCTGCAAGATTTTACTTCTAAGTACCTCATTTCATTTTCACTAGCAGTTTTTCTTTCTCTCTAAAATAGTAGGAGTTAGTTACAGGTTTTGTGTTATCCAGCAGTATTTCATTGCTAGACTTTCCTGAAGACATATAAAGAGCCAAGCACATGAAGTTCAGTGCTGTATTTCTGTTTGAAATAACAGAAGGATATAAATCCACCTACAACAGTGACCTTTCAGGATTTGCAGCATTAGATCACATTGAAAAAACTCTGATGGATGAAAAATATAAGTGTTAGGGAAAAGTAATATCTGGGATCCCTCGTGTAATGTTTGCAAGAAAAGATTTTACAGCAGTTATTTTACCCTTTGAGTTATTCACACCTTTTGCATCTATCCTCAGGCCAAAGTGCTCAAACTTCTCCATAAAAAGATCACATTTGGCCAGACTTTTCCTCTAATGAGATGCTGGCTGCCTGTGGTAGTTTTTTCTGAGAGTCCTGTCTAAGTTTTTCCTGTGACAAAGGTTGCAGCTAATGTTAAGCCTGTAATTTCCTTACAATAACTTTGTGGCTCCTGACAAGACTGTAGGAAATTAGGATGCCCCAAAGGGCAACACAGTAAAATGAATGGTAAGAATTTTTTCTGAGTGATAAGTAAGATTAATTGGAGGTGAGTGTCCATCCACAGACATGCACAGACACAGAGTGTGTTACAGTCACAGTGTGAACTTTTGCACTGATGTTTATTACAAACTCCCCAGACAGAGAGTCTTTTCTGCTTTTTAAAACTAGTTTAGACTTTAATCTGAAGGAACTATAAAAGCTGAAATACCACTTTTTGTGGTAGATAAATCCAAGAGAATAAGCAAAACCAGTTCTTTCACCCAAGATTCCTTCATCTCTAGCTTTGGTTCAAGTTTTGCTCTCAAGTCACACAAAGTCAAATAAGTCTTTCTAAAACTTGTCTGGTCCCTTCTTTCAGTAGTTCAAATAGCCTTATACAGGCTGTGGATGTTGTCTACCTTGACTTTAGCAAAGCCTTTAACACCATTTCCCACATCACTCTCCTGGAGAAACTGGCTGCTCATGGCTTGGATGGGTGCACTCTTCACTGGGTGAAAAACTGGCTGGATGATCAAGCCCAAAGAGCGGTGGTGAACAGAGTTAAATTGGCAGCTGGTCACAAGTGGTGATCCCCAGGGCACAGCATTGGAGCCAGTTCTGTTTAATATCTTTATCAGTGACCTGGATGAGGGGATCAAGTACATCCTCAGTAGGTTTGCAGATGACACCAAGCTGGGCAGGGGTGCTGGTAGAAAGGCTCCACAGAGGGATCTGGACAGGCTGGGTCGATGGGCTGAGGCCAATTGTATGAGATTCAACAAGTGTCAGTGCCAGGTCCTGCACTTGGGTCACAACAACCCCCTGCAATGCTACAGGCTTGGGGAAGAGTGGCTGGAAAGCTGCCCAGCAGAAAAGGACCCGGGGGTGTTGGTTGAATACAAGCCAGCAGTGTGCCCAGGTGGCCAAGAAGGCCAATAGCATCCTGGCTTGTATCAGCAATAGTGTGGCCAGCAGGACTAGGGAAGTGGTCATTCACCTGTACCGGCACTGGTGAGGCCCCACCTTGAATACTGTGTTCAGTTTTGAGCCCCTCACCACAAGAAACACATTGAAGTGCTGGAGTGTGTCCAAAGAACAACAAAGCTGGTGAAGGGTCTAGAGAACAAGTCTTATGAGGAGCAGCTGAGGGAATTGGTGTTGTTTAGCCTGGAGAAAAGGAGGCTCAGGGGAAACACCTTAGAGCTCTCTGCAGCTACCTGAAAGGAGCTTGTAGCGAGGTTGGTATCAGTCCCTTTTCTCAGGTAACAAGTGATAGGACAAGAGGAAACAACCTCAAGTTGTGCCAGGGGAGGTTTAGATTGGATATTAGGAAAAAATTCTTCACCAAAAAGGTTGTCAAGCGTTGGAACAGGCTGCCCGGGGAAGTGGTTGAGTGACCATCCCTGGAGGTATGTAAAGACATGCAGCTGTGGTATTTAGGGACGTGGTTTAGTGGTGGACGTGGCAGTGTTAGGTTTATGGTTGGACTTGATGATCTTTAAGGTCTTTTCCAACCTAAGTGATTCTGTATTTACTGAAGCCACTCATGCTATGGTTCGCATACAGAATTTGTTGTGCTCTTTCTACAACTCTGGATGCTTTGTCCTGGTAGGTGGAATGCAGCAAATGAGCTTGACAGTGTCCGTTCTCAAATGTGTAGTGTCCTGCCCATAGCCAGCCAAAGCTGACACATTAACCTGCAGTTCCTCCAGCAGCTTTATTTTTGCCTCTTGGTTTCTGCCAATGCTCTGTGCCTGAGTGAAGGTCACTAGGTCCTACTCCAGTCTTCACATGCTATACCTGCACTGTCTACGTCTTTTTTGATGGTATTCAAGTTTGTTGCCAAGGTCAGAACCTGAGGGGGGATTTTTTTAACCTTGTATCTATTCCAGCTACCTTTACCTACATGGGGCTTTGGTGCAGTAGTGACACTAGTCTAGTGTATAGCACTCCTGTCCTGAGCCATTTCTTTGGGCCTTTCCTTAAAGTCTCTTCAATATTTCTCACCACAAGACAATATTTCAGATCAAGTTCTGCCAGCAGGCAACATAACTCAGATCATTTACCTAAGCCAGCCACAAACTTCACCCAGAATGCCACCCCCTCCAAGTCACATTGGTTTCTTAAATGCATCTGTATCACGTATAGCTTACAGACTTTTGCAGGCTTCTGGATCCCTGAATGGAAACAGGAATATTCTATACAATAACCCTTACCTGTTGTTTCATAAGACAATCTTTATTTGTGAAAGGCTTGTGCACTTCAGAGCTCTTCATTAGACTTTAAAGATGAGATGCTTGAGTATGTGTAAAATAGAGTGGATGTTACTCTCCATGAACAACAACCTTTCGATTTCTTCTTGTGGAAGCAGGTTTAAAAAGAAAATAAAAGGGGGAAAAAAGCACTTCTCTTTACTACATAATTCCCAGGATCTGCCACAGGAATCTGTGGCTATAATAAAAGCAGACATCATGCCTGAGATCCTCAAGGCTGATTAAAGAAACATTACATAAAGCTGTGTTCAATGACTAACAGAGCAGCTGAATAATTCTACCTGACCCAATACCCTGGGACCTGCAGTCGTAAAAAGCAATCCCCTGACATGGCAGTGAGTAGAATTTGCCTCTAATCCTTAAAGGTAGACTAAAAATTTAGCTTTCACTTTGTTCCTACATTAGAGTTAGCAACCTGAAGAGCTATGAAGAGCTTTTCCTAGGAGGCTTAACAGCAGAAAAAAAAAAACTCTTACATGGCCCAGTGTTAAGAGCAGAACCTGCTGACACTTCTGGGGTGGGCTACTAAAGGCTTCGTGTTCAGGTGCGGTACCCTGAGCATGCATCCATCCGTCCGTCCGTCCCTGGAGACACGGAGGCTCTGTGGGCAGAGCCTGCGGGGCCGGGACGACACCCCTACAGCAGCACCTTGTCAGTCCACCCACCCTACCCCGGCCTCTCCCGCCGGGCTGCAGGAGCCGGGGGCTGTATAGTACAGGAACGACATTAGGGGGAGCTCGGTTACCTGCTCGGGTTTTGTCGGAGAGCGAGCGGCCGTGGCAGTGGCAGCGACAGAGCGGTGGTTCAGCCCCCGAGGATGTCCCCGCCTTTCCTGCTCCATCTCGGGCTGCTGGGCAAGGCCAGCCAGTGCTGGTGAGTAATAAGGTCAGGTTGATTACAAGTATTTCCTTACTACAAAAGCTGGCAGCCAACGAATCCCACCCTTAAAAGTGGCCAGCTATCAACAATGATTTTATTATTTCTGACAAAAAGTCAGGAATGCTGCAGAGTTACTTTTAACTATAGTGTTTACATCCACAGACTGATTAGCTAATGAAATCAATAATTAGCCACGGGAGCTTCATGCTCCCAGGTTGTGGTGCCTACACAATGAAATGTTTTGGCAGTTTCCCTGCAATTTTTAGGGCTTATGACCAAGACAGTTTACCACAGTAATTATCCCAGAACATTTATTATACCCATATAAGCTGTAATGTGCATAATTTAATTCATAAATAATAATTAGAGAAGAAATGGAGAAAAAGTAAAACAGAAGTTCTGATTCAAAGGAGATGGGATGAATTTGAGTTACAGAGAATAAATGGGAGCAGATCACAGCATAGCGGTTGTGGGGAAGGGCAAAGATGAGTACTCAGTAGAGGAGAGCAGGAGAGACTGGAAGAGACAACAAAATCTGTGTAATACTACCAGAGGCATTATTAGTCTTTTAGTCTTTTTTTTTTTTTTTTTTTTTGGGACACAATGAGCAAATCTAGGCTTATTTCGACAGGAAAGATAAAATGCTTTGTACTAAATGGTTTCTTACCCATCTTAAAATGCTTTCTATCTTAGCTAGTCCTCTGAAAGCAGTGGCAGTGGTGGCACAGCAGTCCACAGTTATGCCTTGAAGTACATTTTTAAGCACCTAAGACAAAAGGAGGAGGCTTTGTGTTCGGGTTCTGTGTGCACCATCTGCTGAGAGGAGACACGCAGACTTTCACAAGGCTGCCAGCTGGCTGGCCATTCCTCTCATTTCAAATAAACATTCAACATGTTTTCAGTAAATTCTGAATGATAAAATTCTGCTTCTTCCTTTCTGCAGTTCTCACTGCAGAGGGTTAGAGCTTTTTTTTCTCTTTAATATATTATATATTTCCAGCAAGATGAACCTTCACTTCAGATTGTTATTATCACATAAAAATAGCTTACATGGAATAATATTAATTATTACAGATAATATATTATGAGCTTTAAAGGGGTATTAGTGCTTTGAAGCAGGTTAAAGAATAAGATCACTTAAAGATTCCTTACTGGGCCTATACGTGAACTACTCCAAGGATGTTCCAATAAATGAAGTAATTTAAAGAAATATTTTCCTTCCTAACATATTTCATTTATAAAAAGTGAGGAATGCAGACAGCTTTGGGGTGAAACACAAACACTGTGCTACTTTCACTGCATGGTGATCCAAGATAACAAGCGAATACCATCTCTAGGTACAGGAGGTTGAAGAGTATCATCACTCAGTCACTCTGTATTTAGCAAAGACCCTGCAGCCAACACTGGCTGTCTTCAGGAGTTAAGATCTCAGTTTTATGTTTCAGAAGGTGCCCAACATCCATGGACATCCAGATGTTCATGTTTGAAGTGAGCAGGATGGAGCAGTCAGGGGTGGGGAAGGTACTTTTGTAATCTAGAAGTAGGACACACCTGAACCACACTGTCACCCTTGGGAGGAATGCAATGCTACAACACCACAGGCTTTCACTTTTTATCTCAACATTTTCTAAATAAAATAATGAGGCACATCGAAGTTTTTGGAGTACCTGCTTCTCCCCACCTCTCTTCTGATGCCTGTGAGAACATGCAAGCAATCAAGTTGTTGTTATTAGAGGAAATTCCAGAGCATCAGCTATTGTCTGATAATTGCTCATCGGAGTGCTCTTCCTTGCAGGACATGTGAGATCATTTCCCAAAAAATAAGCAGCCTCAGCCCTCTTGATCTGGAGAGGTACACACAGACGATGGCGGTGTAGCCCCAAGCTGGAGCTCCCATTTTGTGTGCCTCCAAGGAAGCTGTGCCTGGGACCAAGTCTGAAAAGTAATTTTGCACTTACAAAGATATTAGCTCTTAATCTGTCCTGGCACTTTCTTCCATTTGCTGCTTTGCATGTTTCATAAGAGAACATAATTTTTTGTTCAAATGTTTTTATTTTATGAGCCATGCATTATATAAGAGGTTTCATTGTACAGTCTCAAGTGTAAGTACCAGGTTTATGTCAAAGGGTTCAAAGATTTTTGGGTGGCAAAAGACAGGTGGGCAGACAAACACACAAAACACAGTGTTCTTGAAGAGACATGGGTAAAAATATCCATAGGAACAGCCTGATCCTTCAAACAAACATTCAGGTCAATAATTTTTCTTGGGCATATTCTCTTATCACCTCAGTAAGTTTGGATAAAATTATTCACGTGCATAAACATTTACAGAATCTTTCCAGGGTCATTTCACATCACTCAGTATTTTAAGCTCACCTTTTCTTTGGTGACATATATTATTCACCCGTCAAGAAGCTAAATCAAAAGCACAGTGATATTTTACTGGTTTCAAAGTCCTTTGGCTCAAACCATAGGACAATTTGCTTCCCAGGAGGATGTGTAATTTTAAAAAGTTCTTGCATGCCCTCTCACCCTCCACCCACCCCAAAAATGTAAAAAATTTAATATTTTGCTCATTTCCTTCTGGGACCAAGTAATAATGTAAATGAGAGTACATAGGAGATTTGTGACCATTAATTTACTGGCAATACCAATAGCCTGTCCAATGAAGTAGGAAGGAAGTATAGTTCATTTCAATGGCAATTGCTATTGTAAGAAATTTTTCACATGCTGAAATGTTCCTTATGGCCATGAAAATGCATCCTCATGCTACTAAAAACAAACTAGGAAATTATTACATACAGAAACATAAACAAAAATTTCCCAAAATAGAATATAAGAATGAACAAAACAATTAAGTTAAGGAAATTCCGAATGAAGGTGGTAACTACATCAGGCAGCAGCATCCAGATATAGCATACATAAATAAACTGAGACATAATAAAAGGGAGATTTACTGAGTGCATTCCGCACAACTCATATCCTGCTGCATTATTTCCTGTCATTAATTACCCCATTTACATCCAAATAATATCAATCAGCCAATTGGAAGCACAAGTTAATGAGCAAAATTTCATACTCTGGGGTCAAGTTCCTTTTCCTTCATTTGTCTTCATTAGCAGCACCTCTTGAGTCTATCCCAAAATAGAAGCCAGTGAATTAGTCAAAGAGATTTTAAAAGTCGCACTCAAGAAGGCTCAGAAATAAAATAGCAGGATTAGCCTTAGAGCTCTCAGGATGAAATTGGGGTTGTTATTGTTACTAAATCAAAACCACATGTGTTGCCTTCCTAATTGTTTTCACCATGTCTACTCTTGACTGGGTGTCACATTTGCCTGGCACCTTGGCACTTGAAGGATATACAAATGTTTTGCAAATTACTGCCTGGTCTGTAAACTGTGAACTGCAGTGACTTTCCTTCTCTGGTTACTCCTATTCAGTACATTGCAGTCACCGATTTTCCTTCACAGCGCCCTATCCACTCTTCCTGCTCCAGTTGACCTGGGCTTACCTCTTTTCTTCCCAAGGACAAAGCAGGGAAATCAGCCACCACTGGCACCCAGAGCATCTGCACAGAACTAAGGAGACCCACGCAGCAGTGGGACGGCCGCACAGAGGCCCTGCTGCTCCACACCCCCTCCTGGGACTTCCCGCCTCCTCCAGCTCTGCCCTTGCAGAAGTCATGCACACCAAGGATCCTCTGCAGAATCCAAACCCCTTAAAAAAATAGTTATGTGCAGGAGCTGGAGAGGCAAA
>NW_010107790.1:21503-33086 GCF_000699245.1 Pterocles gutturalis
GTTCTTCCAGGAAAATTCTTTGGCTTATGTCATTTCTGCTTATGAGCTGCTGGAGAAAAGGAGAAGGGACTCCTCCTTTGTCAGTAGCCAGTCAACTTGAAACCTCTGCCCTTGACTCACAGCTGAGAAAATATAAAATAGCCTTATAGTCCTAGGAAATATTTTGATCACCACAAATATGCACCCCCATGGGGTGAAAATGTGGCAGTTACTTAACAGCTCCAGCAGTTTGCACGCACACGGAGAGGTCAGTGATGTTTCACTGAGTGGCAGCACAGGGTGAAAGTATTTGGAGATTAAATGTGCCTATAGCACAACTCTGTGCTGGGGCAGAGACTCCTGGGTTTTCCTGTGAGCACGTTTAGAGGGAACTCAGACTTATCTCTTAGGAGAATAGAGGTTTCTTCTCAGCTGATCCTATTCTATTTAGCACTAACACAGAGTCTGTTTACAAAAAAGCAAGGTGATAAATGGCAAAAAGCAGCTCTTCTCTTGGAGCAGAGCAGTATTTTACTTGATGGGTATAAAACACATTGCCGAGGATAAGGTGATGTCACATGAACATGATCAATACTGCCCTGTGGTGCAGCACTGCCTGCACATAAAGGATTGGGAAAATGAAAAAATGGTTTGAGCACTTGGAGTTAAGATGCGTTGGTCGTGGAGAGGTTCATTGTGTCAGTGAAACTCAAACAGTTGGCGTAGTTTGAGGTCTCCAGCCCTGTGGAGGCAAAGGACACTTGCAGGGATCAGCCAGAGGTGGTGAGGCACGACTCCCCTGCTCCTGTCCCCCCTCAGGATGCTTTGCTGGATGACCATGGCAAAGTGCCTGCTGCCTGCTCTGCCTGCTGCCTACTCTCTAAGAAAGGCAGGAGTATTTAAAAAAACTGACAGTAATCTGTGAATTTTTGTTGTAGCTCTTTAAACATTGACCTCTCTAACCAGGTGATGGGGACCAGGTGGGGACTGAACCCCCTGTTTCCAGGGGTATTGGTCACACAGAAGCAAAGCTGATCTTTGTGAGGACCTGACTGTCCCTCCCAGCAGAGCCACTCATTGCAGCACCCTTTAGTAGCCCCAGTGCAACCTTCTGGAGAGCCTTTAAATCACCCACATTAAAAGCTACAGTATAAGTGTGAAAAAGAGCCTTTTCAAAACAATTTTAATTTCTTTTTGGTTTTATTCTTAAATCAGAATTTAATTGATAACAGTTCATCCCAGACACTAGTTTCCTTCTCAACTATTTGAACTATTTCGCTTTGTTGTCTCCTTGTCTACAAACAAAACCTCTCAGCTTTCTGAGTCAGATCAGCTCTCAGGTCCAGGTCGGGTCCATGAAGCAATGGCAGGTAAAGCCGTGACAGATCAGTCCTGCATGCAGCGGGCCCCATCACTGATCCCTCTCAGCATGCCACTGAAATTAAACCAATTCCTGCCTTAACGGCACCTGCTGACAGGGAGAGCAGGCGGTACCGAGGTGCTGCAGGTACTGCATGGTTAAACTACCCCTGCGTAACAAGGTTCTCCAGGGACGGGCAGCATGGACCAAGGCAAAGGAGGTGCTGATGGAGGTCGATGGCAGGACATGGTGCTCCCACAGCACTGGGGCCTGGAGGAAAGAAATCCCCCTTCAAAGAACAGGAATGACTGAAAAGTTCAGGCTGCACAGTCCTACATGAACACTTCCCTGCCCAACGCAGCTGGGCAGAGAGATGAAAAGCTCGGCTTAGTCTTCATTAGTTTATAAGAAGCCTTGGCTAATAGGGCTGAGTGGGATATAGCAATGACCTGGATGAGGGGATTGAGTGCTCCCTCAGTCAGTTTGCTGATGATACCAAATTGAGCGGGTGTGTTGATCTCCTTGAGGGTAGGGAGGCTTTGCAGAGGGACCTGGACAGGTTGGACCGATGGGCTGAGGCCAATTGTATGAGGTTCAATAAAGCCAAGTGCCAGGTCCTGCACTTTGGTCACAACAACCCCCTGCAATGCTACAGGCTTGGGGGTGAGTGGCTGGAAAGCTGTCCAGTGGAGAGGGACCTGGGGTTGTTGGTCGACAGCCAGCTGAACATGAGCCAGCAGTGTGCCCAGGTGGCCAAGAAGGCCAACAGCATCCTGGCCTGCATCAGCAATAGTGTGGCCAGCAGGACTAGGGAAGTGATTGTGCCCCTGTACTCAGCACTGATGAGGACCCACCTTGAATACTGTGTTCAGTTCTTTTATGAATATTTATTATTACCGTTACTGTATTCTGAATAAATAATATGAGGGGTCCTTCAGAAAGTTTTAGTAAACGAGGGAAAAGTGATAAAAATGCAAAGCATTGCTTAAAAGTAAATTCTGACTCTGTCTGTGAAAATTCCTAATACCCTGCGTACTTACAAAAACATTTATAAAATACACATCTCTGGCTGGATCACTGTGCAGATGATTATCCAGACTTAACAAAAAGCTTAACACAACACCCAAGGGACGGGAAAGAGGAAAGTTCCACTGCAGAAAAAATGTATAGAAAAGAAAAAGCTGGTGGGAATGGAAGGAGAATGTTAAAAATTATCATATTGGTGCAAGAAATGTGTAGATGTGGTGCTTAGGGACATGGTTTAGTGGGTTAGGTGGTGTGGGTTGACGGTTGGACTTGATGATCCTTGAGGTCTTTTCCAACCTTAATGATTCTATGATTCTATAATTCTGTGATATAATAGATGAAATAGGAAAATTAATTTACTTCATTTTATCATCAATTTCCTTGAAAAAGCTCAAGAGAATTACAATGCCAGACTCTAGATAGAAAATTATTTCTGCAAGAAAACAGATGCTGAGTTGCAAAACTGGGCCCTGGCAGATTAGCGCAGGTCCTCATAAAGCAGGCTGGGATTTCTTCTGAAGAAATCTTCCAAATGTAATTTGAACAACTAGCTCATTTCTGGCATTTCTAGATCCCTAGACAGTCCCTGTGAGAAAAAAAAAAAAATAGGCCAGCCAATGTTTTGATCCTACAGAAGAAGCCGTATTAGTGACACTGTGACAGCCACTAATGACCCAGCTATTATTGCTATTGATTTTCTGTGTAAAATTGACAGAAATATGTAACCAAGCCTGATAAAAAGGATATAACGTTGATTTTTATACATCTGTCTCTGTGCCTTGGTCAGTCATTTATACTGTCAGATTGATGGTAAGTGGAATGGTGACAATTTTGGAAACCTGTCTATCAGCAATTTTTAAATTCCAGTTAAAGATTTCTATTACAAACTCTCAGGATGCAAGAGCAACTACATATTGAAATGTAGACTTCATTTTGTGAGGCTAATATGCCTTTCTTGCCACTGTCTTTACAGTTCTTCTGGGGAGCAGATGCCAACGCTGAGGACAAAAGACAAATTTCAAGATTTGTCAAAGCTTATGTGTCTCTTACTGGTAGGAGGTAACTCCTACTCCTTCTTCAGCAGAGAAGGTGGCCAGGTGAAGAAAGCTGGATGGTGTCTACACAACAGATCCCCCGCTACAAAGGCTTTAAACCCCTGGTGATGCTGATCAAGAGTTACATGATGGGCAAAAGTGACACCCCAGAGCCCTGAAACTGTGAAGCCTTATTGTTGTATCTGTACAAATGAAGTAGTGGTGTTCTTGAGCGTGTGACAGGTAAGCCATTAGACACTGTGCCTTTCTGTGATCCTTCAAAGAGCTGACACAGGTGGAGGCAAGACAAGTGTGGTACTGTCTTGAGCAGGATGTGCAAACCAGGAAATGTCTATGTGTGGCATGAACAGGCATGCAGCATGAGCTGCACACAATGCTGCATAAGCTTGTTGAATAATCTTATTCGGTACTTTTGAATCTTCAATATTATTGTGAATCTTAGTGCATTAAATAATATAAAATAATCTAGAAGTAATTTAAACCAAGAGGGGTAGAAGAACATGACTGAATGCTATCACAAGCCTCAGCCTGACTTCAATCATGCTAATTTAGGCTAATAGGAAATAAGTAACAGGAAAGCATTAGCAACGAGGAGTGTCAGACCTGAGAGATAAGCCATGACGTCCTATCCGCTGGATTAACGGAAAGAAGCTGGACTGCAACCAGCAAGGAGATATATCTGCTAGCCTTAAAAAGACAGAGATAAGTTCGTATTAGAGATAAGCTATTAAAGGAAGAGCTCAACCCATATTCAAGCTCATGTTCAAGGAAAGATTCCTATCTTCAGGTGGGTTGGGAGCTTCCTTAGAGCTCAGGTAAGTTTAGGTAAGATTTCTGCCCTAGCAGAGAACTGGCCACCTTATCAGTACGTGATCTTTAAGGCAGGGCTCAGAGCTTTCAGATATAATTCCCACTCTTGTGTCTGTTAGCAGAAATTTAGTACTGAAGCCTTATAGAAACTTTTTTGCTTTAGCAATATCACATTGTCCTTTTTTCTACTCTTTTTATCACGTTTTCAAAATGAAAAGTAAAACTCTTTTCCATCCACAACAGTGAGTGGATCATTCTCATGGAGTGCATTCCTTGGACTTTCTTCCTTTCAGCTGAGGTTTACAGATCAACAGCTGCTACTGACAGGATCCCGCTTAGCACGTGGTTAGCATATGGATGAAATAATTCAGGCTGAAATGAGGAAGGCAGAGAGAGCTTGGTCCTAGAAGGAGATGGCTTTAGAGCAGGCTCCAGCATAGGCGCCTGTCCCTTGTTGGTGAGCAATGCTGATGGTGACCAGCGCTCACTGGCACCAGTGGCTGGTAGGGGGGTCAGCCCTAGAAGGGGCATTCAACACTCAAGGTGATGAAAGGAGGCTCCTTCACCTCCTTAGCTGGTACCCAGCAGCCACGTATGAATCTCTTGTGCATTTCCATTGAGCCTATGAAGACAAACCAAACCTCCCAGACGTTGGAGCTGTGGGAAGAAATGTCCCATGAAACGTGTGAGGTGTAGAGTTTGTCCCCTGCAGACCTGCAGCCAGGCCAAGCGAACGTCAGGCTGGTGCAAGGAAGTCAAATCCCATTATGGGCCCAAAACACAGCCATCAGGCCAGCGCCTGCGCTTAGAGAGGACCAGCTGATGGTGTGAAGACCTCTGGTGGGTGCAGGAGTGTGGGGGGCATTGCTCCAGTGTGCACTGGGAAGCACTGCAGGAATCCCGGTGCCTATGGGGATCTGAGAAAGTGTTTCCAGCAGCGCAGAGCAGCTTGCACAGTGCAGGTTGGGCCTGGGTGGCTTGGTCCCATTTGTGTTGTGCTCCATTTGAGCAAGGAAACTAATGGGTCTCTTGGTGGAATTTATTAGCTCGGATGAATCCGGATGTCTGTGTTGGGGGGATGGGAAGCAGGAGTTTGTCATGAACCCCTGCTGTAGCACCCATCTAATGGCGCACATGCTACATTAAGCCACTTCCCTTATAACTGCTTTGGCCTGTCTGTGGTTGCGTGGCACGGTCACAGCTGGCCAGCTGCCCCACTTGAGCCTGCTGCCTTGCCAGGATGGCCGTGGCTGTGTGTTCTGTCTCTCTGCAGCAGTGCTCAGAGATTCATTGGACTTTTGCAGCTTCTTTGCCCTGATTATGGAGAACAGTCTTACCTGAGCCAGCTTTGCACCGACAGTGCTGCAGCGTTGCAGGCTGGCGAGGTGCTGCTGCGAGTCTCACGGCACTGGGGGTTTGGCTCACAGACCCAGTTCCTGCTCTTGGACAGTCATGGTCCTTGTAACTACAGTCCATGTCCTTGCAGGGGGAAGCTTTAGCATACGAATTGGATGAATGTACAGCTTGCAAGACAAACAAAAATGAACACCAATATATTACATAGAAAAACTTGTGATTTTGAGTCAATCTGTTCCCTGGGCATCAGGGCCAGTGGTATCAATACAGCTAGATGGAGTTTACCTGTCCTGATTCTGGTCTATGCAGCATCTACCCACTGTTCATGGAATGACCTAAAACTCTAAGCAGGAGATTTTCCCCAGCCGTTACCAATGGCCACCTCCCTGGCTGAGTGCATGTTGCCATGCTCGTGATGCCACTGCCTTCTCCGCAGACACTGCTCACTCCTGTAACCTTTTCCCATCTTTTTTTTGTCTTTCCCAACCTCCGCTCTCTTGCTCATCCTTCTCAACAACTCTGTCACGCTGGCTTTATCTGTCTTACCGTCTTGCTTGATTATAAACCAGTTTGATGAGGTTACATAAAGGGTGTCATGCAAAGTAGAGACATGACAGGTAGGTTTTCTTTTATGCTCCTGGCGTCTGCCTACATACCACCCCAAGCATCCAGCTTCCAGGCCCAGTGAGCAGCTGGGTGTCCCGTCAACCGCTGAGAGTCAAGTTTCCTTCACTTGAAGTGGGGCTAGTTTCTGGCAACGTTGGAGCTGATTAAACTCTACACAAGATCAGCTGATTAATTGAGACAACAGAAACATTGATCAGCAGTAACCAGCACATCATGAATATTCAGGAAGCCCTAAAGTAAAATTTCTTTAATAAATTACACCCCCTCTTTCATGACGTATGGAAATGTTTCATTCATGACTACTGAGGTAGCAGCTTCCCCTCCAGCCTCCTTGCACAGCAGAGTCTGTTCAGTATTGTGCTCAGGAAATGCACTGAAAACGCTCAAAAAGAGTGACAACAGAGATTTGTCATGTACTGACTAACTGTCCCAAGAGAAAGCAATAACCTAACCTTGATATAAGAAAGAAATTTTTTTACAGTGAGAACAACCATTCACTGGAACAACCTTCCCAAGGATGTGGTAGAGTCCCCATCACTGGAGGTTTTGAAGATTGGCCATTCCTGGGGTGCTAGATAATAGGCTCCCTTTCCAGCAAAATGTTGAACCAGATGATCTTTCGAGGTCCTTTCCAACCTGGGCTCTCCTATGATTCTATAATAAAACTGCAACTCCCGAAAATATAAAGTGGGTGATCATGCTACACGGGTCTCTGTTTCCCTGTTGGCTTTGACCAGCTGTACCTCTGAACACACTGTGCCCTGGTAAAGAGGGCAAGGGCAACCTCAGAGTCCCCTTGGCCACAGTGTCTCTCTTTCCCAGGCAGCAGCAGCAGCAGACAGGGCTTTGCAGCAGCTGGGAGTTCTGCAGCGTGCCCGTGCCCCAGCCCAGTGCAGAGCAGCTCCAGCAGCAGAAACACGGCAACATCTCCAGGGCTGAAGTCCTCTTCTCTCCCCTTATCATGAGATTGGATACAGGTAGTTTGGCGTATTTCTGTATACAGAGAAATCTAATTGGGTTCATTATAGCAAAATTTGCATACATTAGCATCACTGCTGACACAGAGCGCAGTTATTATTCTATAATTGTCCCCATTTGGAAGGGGCCATCAGTCAGCCACCTACGGAGCTGGCAGGAGGCATTTTGTTGGTGGAGAGAGTACTGCAACCCACTCTCCATGCCATTTGTTTGACAAACAGTATTGTATCAGCCAGGAGACTTAGCTATCTGTCACTGTGATGACACATATCTGGTCTATCATTAAAAAGGGAAATCTCTCTAAATATATGTGTGTATAAATTGAAAAGGTATTGTTTCAGCAGCTTCTTAACCTAACTAAATTCTGAGCAAAGTGAATAATTTTCCATTAGACTTTTTGTCCTGTTTTAGAAATCATAACAGAAGCTGTGAGCCCTTTCATATATGACTTTAACCAGAAGCACATGCTCAAGCAAAATTTCTTATGTCATCAGTTATTTACAACTTTTTGTAATGTATACAAAATTATAATCTCTGTAGCACAATCAATAAGTCATTGATGTATTCTGAATCAGAAGACTTTTGATGGGATTGGAGTAAAAAATACTCTTGATTTCTAAAAGGTTTTTCATTTACTGGAAAATGGACATACGGGATGGCACTCTTAGGAACTTGATGTTAATCTCAGCCCCTGACAATGACATCAGCCCCTCTGTGTGTCCCATATGAGGTCAAGCCTGTTGATGGAAGAAGAAATAGAAAATTTCAGAAACAGAAATTGTAATTACTTCTTGATAAACAGTTTGCCTGGAATGTTTTTTTTAAAAAAATACAGCTATTAAATTTAAGATTATTTTTATTTTTGGCAAATAATATGTTTGGTACATGAATACATGTCTCACGAAAAAAAGATTATCAGCTGGGAGGTACACTCTTTTATCTCACAGGTGTTCTAACAAACAGGACTTAAGATCACAGATAAGGAGCAAAACCTGAGTCATTAGTGGCTGTGTGGATAATACAGCTAATGAAAATAACAGAGCAGCTCTTCAACCAGCAGAAACTCCATGGCTTTGCAGAGATGCATCTTCCTGCTGCACCAGAGGGCTTTGCTGGTCATGAGGGTACTGCACTCCTAGAGAGACTCGTCAGTGACAGCCACATAAACTGAGTGCTGATGGGTCCTTCCAAGAAGCTGGGTATATTTGTGACAATCTCTGGGATAAGTGCGAAGCAGCCCCTAGTCTCAGCCTCATTACAGATAAAACTTGTGATGAGGAAATAATGGGAAAGGTGGTGAGATACTGTCAAACACCTGTCAAGGCAAAAGCCAAATGTCATTTCCTAGACAATGCTGCTGTATTAAACAGGTGCTGTAACACAGTGCATTATGCAAAGAAGGCGCAAGATGGACAGTTTGGCAGCAACTCCATTACTTTGCACAGGCAGATCACTGCCAGTTTTTCTGGAGGACAAGTATTTTGCTAATTGATAGGAAATGCCAATGAAGGAACCTACAAACCACAGACCAAACTCAAAACTCTGATTGAAGAGATCTACCAGTTACACTGAAATACAAGACGACTGTATACTTTTTGCTAGGAGAGGTTTGGAGCAAGACTGTTTTCTTCTTTCTGCAGATATATGAGGATTAAAGTGATGAGTCTCACATTCCCATTTAGGACACCTGTTCTGACAAGAACGGTTTGGTACAGCCCTAGCCGTTTCCCAACACTGGATTGTACACTTCTGTAACCTATTATGTGTTCAATACGCTCCGTGGAGACTTCCTCATCACCACAGAAAAGGAGACACAACACAGTGTGAGAAACCATATTGAAACCTGAGAGGAAGAGTTTCAGAGGGTGAAATGCAGCTACCAAAGCAAAGTTGACCATTACTTCCTTCGAAATGTGTTCTGGGCTCTGTCATGCCCACAGATAGAGAGGACCACACTTTGTAGAGCAAGGATAACACCTGCCAAACATTCAGCGTCTGCTGCAAAGCTCTCTCACACACAGAGCCAGAGCATCCATCAGGGGAAACACTGAGCTCCATCTATTTGCCAAAAAAAAAAATCTGTGTCAGACTTCATTAGAAAAATACAAGGGGGTTTATTAGTGAATACTTGTTAAAAATAAATAGCTTTAAAAGATAAAGCCATGGTTTGGAGGGCAGAGAGCTACTGCTTTAGAAAAAAACCTTTCTGCCCTTTGCTCTCCTTGAAGGAAGGTGGATGGCAGCTCCCCACAGCCCCCTCTCTGGAGAACAGGGCACCGCAGAGATAAAGAAGCTGTTGGAGCAGCCGGTGCTTCCCTCCCAGATGAGGATGACTCATAACTCACTCAGCAGGCCCCTCTTTTTTGGAAGTGCCATTCTTAAAGGCTTACAATTAGTCAAGTCCGACTGAGGAAAATAAGATTTCCCAGGGAGTGGTAGCCAGCTGAGAAAGCTGGTGGCCCAAGATGAATCACTTAATCCTCGTCAGCTGCTCCCCAGAGCAGCAGATCAGCTGAGGTCACTGGGGTTCTGCATGAAAACCCACTTTTACTGAAGTGTGAGCCAGCGTGCACTGGAACCCCTGGTGTTTTTGGAGGGTGGGTCCCCATCCATCCCCCAGCATAAAATCCTGACATGACTAGCCTGCCTGCCACAGAGACCATGGAGCTTGCTGAGCCCTGATGTGAGATTGTTTTGACAGGTGCCTTAGACACATTTTTAATAAAAGCTAAACTTGCTGCTCATGGGGCTCGACTAGTGGAACAAGCCAGTGCTCTGGCAGAGAGGAGGGCAAAAGCATCTTCACCCCCGAGCCTGCTGCCCGGAGCCTCATGTTCAGGGGTACTGAAGAGAGGCAGCATCTCATCTGCTGTCACTGATGTTTTCCCAAATGTGTACCCTGTACAGCAACATAGCTGCACTGTTTAACCCCTTGGTGCCTTCAGCTGCTGTTCCCCAGTGCTGCTGCTAATGCACATAATAGAGGAGATTCCAGTGCCTGGAAAAATCTCAGCAGCAAAGGCCAGGGGAGGGGATGCCTGTCAGGAGGGAAGCAATGCTTTTCCCATTGCTGCAGAGAGCTCTCGCTGTGAGCAAATTCCTCAGGGAAGCGATGCCAAAATCTAGAAGTACAAAAGCAAAGAGGGTTTGTGCAACCATAAGGCAGCGTCAGATGCACCTGAAAAAGAAAGCAGGAGGGTATAGCTGCAGGCATGCTGCCGAGGGGCCTCGGCTCTCCCGCTGCAGCGATCCAGGCACAGTCACTGCCAAGCAAGTAGAGACAGGGGCAAGCACACCGTTCCCCAGCAAGGGGAAACCATGGGCAGGTTAAACCCTGCAGACTTCAGTCAGCAACCGCTGCTCAGCGTGAGAATTTCAGGCTGCAAATAGAGGTCGTGTAGATGTTTACATACAGCATTTTAAATAATTTCCTGTGACTCATCATAATACAAATATTTTCCTCACTGCATGTAGGCACATAAAGATTACCTGCGGAACTGCAGCCACATTTAACTACTGCCACGTTGTAAATATCAATAATTAAATAGTAAAGATTCTGAAGATCACAGGAGGACTCAACACTCTAAGCTGATGATGCTGTGAGAAAAGGGTATTTTCCTATAACTCTGAGAATGTCTTAGAAAAAATCTCGTGAGACTGCATGTTTTCCATAATCTATATAGCAACTCTTCAGCTTTTGAATGAAAGCAATATAAAGGATTAAACCAACTGTAATTTTAAAATTTCAGTTAAGATAAAAACCATCATGAAATGGCACTTTCATTCTGCAAGTACAGGCTCTCTCCTGCTTTACCCAACCACATTTCCTACCCAAAAAAAATTTGATTTGCCAGCCCCACAAAGGAGGGGGCTGGCAAATAGTACAAGAGCAGTGCAGCCAAGTCTGTCTGCCCTTTGCATCCTTGGGTAAACTGAATGCTGCCTTCTACCTTTCAGCTACCAATATGCACGCACTGCAGAAAACCAGCCTGGCTTTCTGGCACACGGGTTAAGTTTAAAAGGACTGGGATGAAAAAATGTCAATTGTAAGCCAAGGAAGTAGTGTATGGTGTTTATTAAAAAGATAATAGGCCACCCCACAACTGATAGCTACAGTTATGGCTCTAGTACTGCTTGTTTTATGGGACAGAAGGAGGACAGGAGAATGGTCCTGAAACACAAAACCGGGCAGGCCACCATTTCAAAGCAGATTAGGCAGTTACGTAATGATCTGTATGAAATGAGCTGGTAATATCACCCCACTTTCGGAGGCAGTAGATGCTCCCATTAGAAAAATCATCAACAAAGCTATCGTCTTTCTTACCGGAGGCAGACAATTCAGTCCCAGGTCTCTGTCCGTTCCCAGAAATGGTCCTTCTGCACAGTGCATGG